>NW_018127919.1:3842328-3857878 GCF_001952655.1 Monopterus albus
TACCACCACCAGCACTAACAAGGTTCTAAATAATATTAACTGTTGACCACAGCCACATTTCTTATGTCACAACAAAAATATAACCCTGAATCCAGGCAGGGTTCTGGATGCTTGAACAAACACAAATACCTTCTGATCCACTAACCACATGGTGTATACCAGTTGTAAAGCACAAAAACGGAAGTGCAGAGAAATGACTCCTTCTATGTGATGCAGTTTGTAAAAGAGCACTATTTCATGGCTGGAGAAAGTGTGTTTGTCTAAGTTTATGCCAGTTAGGCTAATGCTGTTTACTGGTGAGTGCTATATGGCTCAAAGGAACGCCTGTCACTGAAAGCAGCACAGGGGCAAGAAGACAGCACAAACACAGGTTAAGTTACGATAACTGTACAACCTTGGGGTGGCTGTGGTAAAAGAGGTACAGTGGTGATCACCGAACTAAGAGGTCAGCAGTTTGATTCCCATTCTCCCCAGTCCACATGCCTTGGGCAAGACAATGTACCCTAAGTTGCCCCCGATGGCCAGAGCAGTGCCTTTCAGGGTGTGTGTGTGAGAATTGGTGCCGCAGATGGCTGTCTTCTGTACCGGACACAAATTCCTTGTGTGTCTAACATACTCAACCAATAAAAGTGACTGAAGATTCATTAATTGCCTAAAATGAATAATGTTTTTTTTTTAATATCTAAATTTATGCTTTGCTTCTTCACACAGGTCTTCAGATCAACAATGTTGACTAGATTTTATTGCAATGCACAAAATAAATAGACAGTATCTTGGCTGTTTTCCTAAGTCAGTTGGAACTAGATGAGCATGGTACAAATGCAACAGGCATGGATTGCTGCCTAATATGCTAATAGTTGTAAGAATGAGTGATCAGCTGTTGATGTGGGTGTTTCCCTTCCATCTGTCTAGGGTTGAATTCCAGTAGCTTCCATCTTGGATCCCAGGGCCACTTTCCACAAAAGCAATTTATGAGCACTCCATTCCAGAGACCACAAATGGTGGCAAAGTCATGTTTTACAAATGGCTGTCTTGCCAATAACACATAAATTTGCACATGCTACAGCACTCTTGCATGCTCATGCATGGGTCACAATGAATTATGCTGTTTGTTTTGTTTAGCAAAATGTGTGAAAACAAGCAAGAAGGAAACAGCCACACGATGCCAGTCACAGCTTGCATATCACAAATTTGGTGAAACAAGCCCCTGTTCTAAGGGGCAAGACTCCCAGTTTGCTTCTGCTTTCTTGACTAATCAGTTCACAAAAATCTCTTCTTGTTCTTTTTATACAAAATACACAAAATGTTGACGTAGCATCATTTTCTATCTGGAGCTGACCTTTGCTAACTGAAGTGATAAATGCTGCTGGTAGCAGAACATAACTGCTGTAGCACAGTAACATTCAAAATGAAAACCTTGGCAAGCTGGCAAAAGATTGTAAGGACACAAAAAATAATAATAAAGAAAAAACATTCATGAAATGAAAGCCATGATCCCTTGATATTAGCACAACCTAAACTAATACAATCCAGACACTAGATTTAACACTATGGCTGCTTAGTTTGCTGGCTGCCTGTGAATGGGTGGATTTCACTGATAACTGAGGGACTATACATCTAATTCACTCTGCCCAGTCAAACAGAGGGGGACTCATCTTGTTCCGGAGCTTTGTACTAATGAACACCCTTGCATCCTTCACCCGTCCACCCACACCTCTCTTCAGCACATGACTGCTTATTTCTTTTCTGTCCTTTCTCAATAATTTGAGGGAGCTGTTCTAGCTCCATCAGCAACCACTCACTCTAATGATTAGTGCCAGTCCACTGGTGGCCTGGAGGTTGCACAGTTGTTTGTTGACATTGCTCTAAAGTAGCGCTGAGCTGTAGCATCTGACTAAACAGAATGAAGATGTGATAGGTGGCTGGCTGATTCTACACATTGACACCAGGAGAGTTTGATTATTAAAATTACACATTTGGATGTAAAAACAAACAAACAAACATAAAAAACATGCTGCAACAGTACCAGAAACACAATGACCTTCTAATAATGAAGTGACATGGCCTCATTTTTCAGTGAAATGTCTGATGTTATCATCTATGTTAAATATGCACCATTCACGAAACAGAATTTCAACAAGGTTAAAAAAATATTCAGAATGGTACCCTGATGATCTATCAGCTGATACAGAGCATGTTCCCCTACTGGTCTACAATCAAATTTGCTTCTTTCCAGTATCTGCATTTTTTTTGCCTTTCTGATTTCCATTCTGGAGAAAGCATGGTCAAGAATGCTTAGATTAGTTCAGTCATTTTCAGCTAAAACAAGCTACTGTACTTCTTCAAGAAATCCATCATCTACAGCATGTTAGAAGATTTAGAAAAATGGAATGACCATGCAGATGGAAACAAAATGATGCTAGCATGAAATGACAAGGCACAAGAATAAGTTACTGCAAGGACGAAGCTCAAAAAAGCAAAAACCTAAAAAAACTAATGTGTTGATATAATAAATAATAAAATACATAACAATACATATAATATGATTTTGCTGTTATAGTGTATTGATTCTTTGTCATGCAGTTCACTATATAATCTGTACAGAAATATATTTGTGTAGAAATATGTTGGTTTTTTTTTAGCAAGGCTGAGTTCATTTATATGATAAACAAAATGCTGAGAAGTATATTATTTGTTTTTGCCAGACTGCCAGTTGTAGATTTGTCTGGCATATTTACATAATTTACATATTTTAAGCTTTTCTACCATCTTAAACTGCTAAAGTGTTTTGCATCACATGGAATAAATAATGCCCCTTCAAATGTCAGTCAGACTGAAGCTCATAAAATGCATGACAAACCACCAAAATTGAACTTGTACAGCACAAATACTCAAGGGTGCAGCAACCCTCTAGTTAGCTACATTTTCTAAGCCGCTGGTTGAGATACAATGCTACAACCCATTAGAAAATGTGTGTATGTGTGTGGACTCCTAAGCAAAGAAACCATTTTGTTCAGGTTCACTGTCAGAACATCCCCAAAAGACTTTTATCTACCCACTTGCTCCAACCCGCAGCATTGCATGACAACTTTGGCTGCAGTGATACTGGCAGGATCCTGCAGCCCCTGAAGGAATCATGTGAATATGCATCCCCATAGCCATGTTATTCAGAATTACACAAAGAACGCCAGAGGCTGCCTGGGTCATACTGTTAGGGAAAGCAACCTATTGACAGTTTCTGTGTTAGAGAAGTCAGCATTCACCTAAGTAGCTTAAATTAATGCTTGTTAATATTTGGACTAGCAAACAAGGTCAACACTGAAAAAGCTTTCTTTGTGAGAAAGGTTGTGAGCAAGACTTCTGAATGTAGCGTCAACATAAAAAAACATGGGTTTAGTAAAAATTTAAATAAATAAATTGCAAAGCCTACACATTCACTATGTTGCCATCCAGCTTTAAAAGAGATTTGACAATCAGACAACAGACAATCCCACAGGATTTTACAGTTGTCAAACTAAGAAAAGGTGCTCGAAAATAAAAAAAATCTATGTCCTGTTGATAGTTTGCATGGTCATATAGCAGCCAAGTAATACACAGACACACTGAAGCACAAGGTGCACAGACCTGGGAGAAAATTGATCCCTCATACAGTATGTATAGTAATATCCAACATATATCATGCATATGGCAAAATACAAACAAATCAATGAAGGTGTCTAAACAAGAATGGTCCTATGTGCTATAATACATAACTTGAAGCTCACATGACAGCATTTCAAGGAACAATAGAACTGCTTTGGAGTGAACATGTATACATATTTCATATTTATTTCCTAATATTTAAATTTATGTCTATATGTTTGGGGCTTAATCTTTTCAACGATATCTGATAATATATGTAATTTTAATCCATGTGTTACTAATGCATAAGTTGCCTACCACTCTTCCAGCAATAAAAAAGAAAAAAACCATTTGTTAATAGTAATTACAGCTGCTACATTGACAATGGATGTGACAATTAACTCGGAAAATGAATTCAGAATGGCAGTTTGAGCCACAAAATACAAATGAGCTTTATTGTGTTTTAACGAGAACCACAAAATCCCAGCAAAATCACTCTGGCACGGTCATTGTGTTCATAAAGTTGGCATCTATCAGTCAAGAGAATCAGTGGAGCAGCTGTAACATTTGTCTCTTGACACTGTGATGGTAGTTGTGGGTTTCTGTTTTTTTATGAGAAAGAATTATTATCTATTTAAAACATAGTTGTATTGCCAAGATGTGCAATGTCAGTGTCAGGTATAGTGCAGTGTAAATTCTGATTACAATGAGTCAGGAACACTGGCGTAGCAGCTTTAGCACTATGATGGTGATCAGCTGAATATCAAACAGCACATCTCATTTTATGTATAAAAGCCAATACTATTGTACATTCTGTAACACAACATACACACTCACACACTGCCAAGGCAGCCTTCTGCGTCCTCTCAAATACCCAACATCTTCTTAAGCATTAGTATTTCCAGGATGTTTCTCCACTATCGATTTGAACTGAGAACTGAGAGGAACCAACACCAGTAAAACACAACAATAGAAATACAAGTGTCTAATGTGGAAAAGCCAATAAGACAGAGAGAGGATGTGGTGCACAAAAAGACAAAGATCTCAGATAATGTCGCGACTGAGTCACTATTAGATTCAGGCCTTTTATCAAGGCTTTTATTCTTCTTGTTCCATAATTTCTCAAAAAAGCCAAATACCTATTCAGAGCAGATGACAAAGCAACACCATTAAGACTAATATTCTGCTGGGGAGTGTTACTTCCACTTGGGATTGTGTGTATCATGGTCATCTTGTTGTCTTGGCCAACATTCTCTACGCTTGCTTATTTTATTTTTAAGATTTCATCAATGGGTATGTATGTATTATAGAAATGATTATTTTGTAAATTTATACACTATTTACCTGAAATTCCTTATGTGTTCTGCTTGCATAGTGAGAGAGAGAAAAAGAGCAGGAGTGTTTGTGTACATCCATGTATGTCTGTGTGTGTGTCCCAGCGTGTGTGCATCTTGTTCATGGCAAGAAATCAGCTCAGTTTAGCACATAATGGAAATGTGGATAGCCCAGAGCACCTCTCTCCCACACAGGGAGAGAACTGGCTGGGAGCACGCTGCATCTTTCCAAACCCAAACAGTGAAAGAGAGTTAGCTAGGTTAAAATCATGCTCACCCCCCACCCCTTCCTTGGGGCACTTCACAGCTCTGCCCAATACTCAGAACAGACCATCCAAACAGGTCTCACTAGCAGTCTGAAAAACATATTCACACACATAGGTGCACACATGCTATGCACACTGCTCAGCATATGGACACACAAACACTTGTAGGTTCAGCGGATAGGTGATGTTACTCATATTATGACAGATGACATCTTATATATGGATCTCTTAGCACAACAGCCCCAAAATGTTATGCTTAATTTAACATAAGCTCTACCTTTTTCATATGCAACACATTTTCATGTATCCCACAAAATGTTACCAACCTCAAAATACAGCATACTGCTTCACAGTTATCCCATTCTTCTCTCATGCAACAGTGAGCCGCCGATTGACCAAGGCGTTACCTTTGTGCCTAGAAGGACATGTTGAAAACTCAAACTTACATGCTACTTCTAGAGATGCGTTCCGGCTTACGGCCTCTCCAAGATAATTTCTGGCCACACACACGTAGCTGCCATCATCCGGCTTGCTTCGTCGTCCATGGACTATGCGTAGGAAAAAGAGGGACCCGCTAGGCAGCAGCATCCGGTGGGAGCGGGGATTATCACGGTCCGTCTCAACACGCTCCCCATCTTTATACCATTCTACCGTGGGGGCTGGACGACCCTCTGCCTTACAGTTGAGAGTGGCTGGCTCCCCTTTGGACACAATGAGGTCAGAGGGGTGCTCCACAATGCGGGGAGGGAAGTCTTCCTGCCGAAGACGAGACCCTAAAGGGAAAAAAAGAGTGCAAAAAAGTCAATTATTAGTAGCAATAATATTTACATATACATAAAGAGCACAAGTTTCATATTGCTGCATCAGCAATATGAAAATGTTTGGTTAAACACAGTTAACTATTTTATTAATATGAGGTGCATTAACAACTATGGCTGAAAAAGCTAAGCAACCTTTGTCAGGAGAAACTCATAGTTAAGTCAAGTCAAGATTTTTATTAGCCATGTATGCATAAACAGACAGTCTAGGCATATAGGAATTGATGTGCAGCTCTCCTTTGGAGTCAGGTAAGGAGTCAAAAGCCAGAAAGAACACTTAGTCTTAAAATAAATAGTTACATAAAGGCAATGAAGTATTAAAAACTGTCCCTAGCAATATAGTGCTAGGGACAGTGCAAAAACAGCAAAGCAATGCCCACTTATCACTACGCACCACCAAAATAAAAGCAATAAATAATACAGAACTACTGACTACCATAGCGCTGTTTAGTAAAATAAGATGGCAGAGAGAAATGTCGAGACATATCTCCAAAAATAAGGAAAACCTGAATATAAGTACACAGATTTGTAAATGTGATCAGTAAAATCAGTCAAAGTGTAATTTCATTACACTCCTTAAAAGGAAAAGTTGATTAGAGTCAGGTCCATACTGTCTGCTACTACTCTCAGGCTCCCATATTTACTTCCACAGGCAGGAGCTGAGGAGTCATTACATCTCATTAGCTTTTGATTAACACGTTCCATAAAACACTGACATCATCAAGCATGTTGTCTGTTTGTCAAGTCGGTGCATTCTTTTCATTTAACTTGTTATGTGAATGCCTTGCTGTAGCTCAGTTTAATGCTGCTTCTTAGATTTCATCTCTAAATGTCACAGAGATATGATCCAAATGTAGAGGAACTGCTTTAGTTTTGAGACAAAACAGCATCACAACTTTCTGCTGTTTGAGTCACTAAAGCAGACTTTTTGGAATATAGTAAGGCAAGAAATACATCACATATATATAAATAAATGAGAATTAAGTGATGCGGACTCCGTTTGCCTTTTGATGGTGATAAATAATGCAACCATTCCAAAGGTTGCACTATTCCAAAGCCAACCATGATGACTGACTGCTGCACAGCAACAGAAATAAAGCCATAAATTTGACTAAAATTAATGTGACAGTCTATAATGTTAAGAGGTTTGTTGACAAAAAGCATTTCATTAGCTGGTGTCAACACACCAAAACATGGTGATACATTATTTTTTTTCAAAACTCTATCAATACGTTATGCCTCTTGGGTAAATGACACATGCAATATGAGGAATGCTGAGTTCTTATAATTAGTTATCCCATTATTCAGTCTCAACTGTGGTTAATGTAGAGTTTGAGGTTTGTACTGCCAGAAAACAGAATTAAAATTTGATAATTTAAGATGTGGGCATCACATTGGTTCAGTGGATGGTACTGTCATCTAACAACATAAGAGTGCTGTGGGGTCTTGTCAGTCTGTTAGTCCTGTGATTGACTGGCAACTCATCTCAGGGTTTGTCTGCCTTCTGTTCAGTGGCTGACTGCTCCAGCACCCCATGACCCTGAACATGAGTCAGTCACCAAATTAATGGATAAATAAATATTTGGATTTACTGTAAATGCCAACATTTAACAGCTGAATAGCCTTGTACTGACAACTTCTCAAGTTGTGAATCCAATAATAATCTGGTTGAAGTCTTAAAATACAGATTCTCGATAAAGATACACATAAAACTGACCATTTTTGCTTAAAATAGGACTAGTCCGTTAGTCTAGAACCACTTGAAGCTATTAAGCATCGCACTTTGTGTAGGCCCAGGTCTTTGCTTTATTTATGGGGATCTATCCATGGTGCTGAAGCTGAAACTCGAGGTTTTACAGAAAAGCTGATCAGGAACATGCTCAGGCTTGTTTGTACTTTAATAAAAGTTACTTTGATGTGGCATCTCTACCAGTAGAGTTCATATAAATATTTTGTAAGTTTATAGCCAAAATAGTGATTTCATTATAAAATAAAGGGCACCTGTCTTTCAGATATTATTCACACAAAGCCAGTCTGGCCCCTGTAAATACGAAATCAGTATGAGTCCAAAACATAATCATGTAGTCAAGATGGGCTCACTGTCAGTGTAACATAAACTGTATTGTACACAAACTGCCATGTCTCAACATAATCCACTCTAATAGGGCACAGGCTACCATACATTTTTGCCTTAGGTATAGTCAGCCAAAAACCATCAACTGGGAATACTTCTCCTTCTTGCAGATGTTTCACCAAAATGTAACTACTACATTGAAATGTGCACTAAGTATCTGGTTTATTACATATGTTTGCATAATCTGATACAAACCAATGCAACAGGCCTGCAAGCAGGCAATTTAAAATTCTAAGCTTTTATTAATATTCACATTTTGTCGGTGCTGTGTCAGAGATGTGCTGAATCAAACCACATGTGTGGAAAATGGGGTAAACATAATATTAGAAATACCTGTCAACAGCAGTCCAATACAAACAAAAGCCTCAACACCCCCCTGACATTATGTCAACAGAGCACTATAAGCTTCACAACAATAGAAGAAACCGCAGAGCTAGTGCACTGTTTGACTGTAGATTGCATGTAATTAAATGGCTACACAGCAATTGTAGTGTCCTGAAACCACCCAAATGATGAAACCACCCACACAAGCAACCAATGTCCTGAAACCACTCAATTCTACACCCCTTTTATGCTGATCACACCATTTACTGCCAAAGATTTATGTTGCAAGTGTACACAAGGGACAAAGTAGTACAAATAAATTCAAAATGACAGTGGTTTCTGTCAAGAATCTTAGATGTGTCTGTTAGCTGCAGCTGCATTTGTACATATGTACAATAGGTCTATGTATTGTTTGAGTAATCTCTAGACACTAACAGACGTGAATTTCTATGCTATAAGCATATTCTCTATGGCACATCAGAAATCTCCATCTTTTACATGTACTTGAGCAACCTGAGCAACACATACAGTAGAATATGACAGCAGACAGAAACAATTAAAGCAAACTGTCAGCACAATTTGAAAAAAGGGCTTGCAACACTACTGGTTGCAGGCAGCATATGACATTTAGGGAGTCCCCCTGATAGAATAATTCATTAATCCTATTTCCTTTGAGACAATAGAACAAAGTTAAGAATGGCTAACTGGACTTTTTTTTTTCGTTTTTTGCCAGCATACATTTCAAACTTTGCCTGTGGAAACTGCCTGCTGGTAATTTAAAATGTGTCAGACACCCTATTCAAATAATGAAAATGCGAAGTTAAGGCATCCCTTGTGAATAAATGAGAAACTTTTGTCTACCTGTGTCATTAAATAGTTGGCCAAGAACAATATCTTACATCATTACACGATATGGCACATTGGTAAGGCTGAATGTGTGATTTCAAACACGAATCCAAAGGGGAACACCAAATTCACTCTGAATAGTGGGATGCGATCCTCGGTGTCTTGTTGTTGCACTTGATCTGGCATAACCATAGGTCGAACACGCACCAGGTCACAGCCCAGTGTGCTTTTCTAAAGCGCATTTTGGCAAAACACGATTTCAACCCTGACATTTAGTAATACATGTATAGGTCGGCTAGTCATTAACTTACCGTGGCTTTGGGTGTACAGAAGTCCGCAGAGAAATAAATACTGTAGAGGACCCATTCTGGCATATTGGCCCAGTGAGCTATCGGCGCATGAATTCCCCCCTCAAGAGAAAAAACTCTCAATTAGCCAACCAATGCTGTTTTCACGTGTGTGACTTTGTGGCAGTTTACCGTTTCGAGTTTGTGAACTAGAACAATGAAATCACTTATTTCAACCGCTAAAGGAGATCATTCCCATTCACATGTCCATTCCTCCTTTTCAAGAGCGCATCAGAAGGCAGTGCTCTGTCGACTCGCCGACACGTTGGAAATTTCTGCAGTCACCAAAAGCAAACACCACCGACGCACAAAGACACTCCATTTACTGAAGATTCCCCCCTTCAAGCGCATTCTTCTGACACCTCACCGGGTCCGACCGCAAGGAAATACGTCCATCCTCAAGCGGGACAAGTTGAGATATGAAAGATGGGGATGGGATTCAGTCAGAGGTGAGTACTGTAGCTGCACGGCGCAGCACAGTGCAGCCCCTCCTCTTCGCTCCACAGGAAACTAACTGGCAAATATAACATAGCCTACACAATAGAAGTGAACAGTAAAACTCAGTGGCGCTTTACATTCTGGATAGCTGGATTCTGGTGATGCTCATTAGTGGTTCCTTTCCTCTTCTTCTCGGAGAATACAGATGTGACAAACTGAGTGTATAGGCTTCATGATCATTGTGTATTAAAATGAGTAGGCTGCACTGGCCATTTTGGTCCAGATTTTTTTCTTTGCATTTGAATGAAGAAGACAAAGAAACAAAATGAAGTGTTTCTGTGAGTTTCTTTTAACACAGAACACTGTCCTGTGTAATGTACACATAAAGAACAGTCTACCAGGTGTACTTTTCCACTGAGTACATCAGGACGATCAGTTAGCTCATGCAACACTACACCTGCAACTACAGCTCTACACATTCCTGCCAGTAACACGAGGGGTTAAATAAAATCACTTTTAAAAAAGCCCAGTTGGCATTTTGTTTTTATGCTCATACTTGAAAAAGCTATTACAAAGGTGTACAGCTGCAAAGAAATGACACTTTATTCCTGCCCGGTGCCTGAGGTGCTTATTCTGTCTTGTCGTCAATACTGCTCAATATTGTCAATAGGATTGTTAATGCAGTACCTCGTCATGAGATGAGAATGAGATGGGCTGTATCAAGTGCTATTGATCCTGAGGGTGAAATTAAACCATTTTTGGTACTGTGTTCACAGCACTGGATCGAATAATAATTGTGGACGATGGCTAAATCTTGTCTGTGTAAAGAGGGTGTAAAGTGAACACAGTCATTTAAACTGGATAGATCTCATCCATCAGGGAATGATGTTTTCAATTGAACTCTTCTGCCACATTGTTCTTATTACAGCAGCTGCTCAGTTCAAGGTGTTGTGAAGTCCTTTGTCCTCTCAACAGCTTTTTGGTTATGCCTCAGTAGAGCAAGCCTGTGAAGTGCAGGAATATTTTTGCATACTGTGGGACAAAAATGCATTTCCATTCCTGAAAAACCACTATGAAAGAACACTTAGTCTTAAAATAAATGCATTAGTAATGCATTAGTAATACTTGTCAATGATTGACTGTTTTTCACATTTTATGCTGAGGGTGACCTTAAATCATTGCACATCCTGTCATTCAGAAGTGCAAGTCGGAGATAATAAATAGGCTTTTCAAGACATTAATAACCTCACAAAATCCTTCAAGGTGAACTTTAATAATGAGAGAAGGAAACTTCAAGAACACGGTTAGTGCAAATTGTATTAAATCACTTGATACACAATAATTACCCTATTCATCATTAACATTTACTGGTAAAATCAATGGAATGGTCACTGTTAGGCAGTCAAGGGTTAATCTGTTAAGGCTTGAAACTGAATAAGTAAGTCATAGACATAAAGTCCGATCTGAACCATGCGAAACATAAGCTATGCTAAAACAGTTGAAAGTACTGAGATACTGGTATCCATGATGAGCTTTATATCAACACAGAGCAAAATATCTGATTAACACAAACATGAGATTTTTGAACAACACATTAATGTGTGGGATTAGGTTGTGTATCTATCAAGGAAAGCTTGATACAAACATCTTGGATCTTATTGTACAAGGCTTGTGATTTAATAAAGTGTATTGAACAACTAACTACACACTCTGAAAAACTGCACAACGGTGCAATTTTTGTGTTTCTGTGTTGAGTTGACATCACCAGTCTTTGTCAACATTTTATGTCTAAGTGTGTATCACTGATTTTGTTAATCTGCTGAGAAGACACTCTACAGTAAATGGCTCCCTAAGTAATTCATTCAGAAGCCCCAACTATTAAGCAAAATGTTATAATAAATAAATGAAATACAAGTTGTTCTCTCACCTTCATATAAATGGCTGGGAAAGTGGAATAGCAATTAAAGTTGAGAAATCCTGAAGAAAGTGGCATGTATCAAAATCATTTCATAATGGCATTTGATGCCTAGCATTAGGCTAAAAAAGACAATACATGTTTACTGAGTGAGGCAATTTGATGTTTATCTTTAAGTTGAATAGGATAAGACAGGCAGAGAAAGACTCCATCACACACTGAGACAATCATGTTTCTAGGCAACGTGAGATTCTGGTGCCTTTCTCATACAAACCAACCTCAAAAGGGCTGCTGACTGTCATCAATCTCCCTCTCTCTCTCTCTGTTGATCACACGTAGGAGACAGTGTCAAGGTCACAAGTTTTGTCTGCACCATTACCTACTCATAACCATGTTTTTCCAAGCCAGGAGTGTTAGCAGTAACAGATGGTGTGTGTGACAGTGTGTCCAACACTCGGCAGCCTCAGTGAGAGTAAACAGAGTAGACCACAAAGCCCAAACCTGCAAACAAGTGACAAACCTCTGTCTAACTACTTTAGGTGCTCACTCCAGTGGATGCCTGAAACAGTGCCTTAAAATTTAAATCAGTGATATGACTATTTTCTTATTATTTTCATAATATTTACATATTATCTTTTCACACTTTGGTTTGTACCTAAGTTTCTTTCAAAAGGTACTGTAATAATGGAAGGTGTAAAACATGAGGCAGGTACCTGTTTACAAAAAAATGTATTAAACCAATTTCAAAGGACAGCTGATGGCACTCTGTAATATACAATGTAGCCTCAGGCAACAGACATGTAGAAAAGTGTCTTTTATTATTACTATTTTTACCTATTAGATGCATTATTACCTTAAAATAATTGGGTACCACTTTACAATAAGGGTACATTAATTAACCGTACATAATGCAGTAATAAGCATTAACTAATAGGTAACTAATGCATTTATTAATCATGTACTAATTGTTTTTCATGTTAATTAAAGTATTACCTCATACATTATTTAATAGTTTTTAACGACACTGCTAACATTTGTTGATGCAGTAATAAGCATTAACTAAACGTTAAATAATACAATAATAAGCATTGCATTCAACAACTTAAATGTCTCTTGGTAATACTAGTAAATTGTCAATAAAGATATTAACATTTATTTCACGAAGTTCACAGCTTAGCAGTTTCATTAGGAGAAGGCTGTTTTAATGTTCATTTAAGCATAATAATTGTCCACTTACTTGTCCAACCTCCAACCAACGAATTCACTTTGTCCTCGCTCCACGTTCATCTAATGTGGTATCTTCCAGCTTCTGATTGACTGAACACACATGATGCAGGTATGCAGCAGTGGACAGGGCATGGATAGTTGGAAAGCATGCACGGTGGTAGCTCTCGAAGACCTGACTTGCCCACCCCTGCTGTATACTGTAAGCATTACTTACTCGTAATTACGCATTTATTAATGCTCTGACGCTTATTGTAAAGTGGGAACCATATATGCATGAACTAACACTTCATAAATGTATCACAGTGGTGAATAACCATTACTTCACCTTTATTAACTATTTGTTAATGCTCTCTGTGACCCTGTAAAGTCTAAAACATGTATTTATTAAGGAACACTTCATAAATGCATACAAGTGCTAAAAAATAATTTTTTAACCATAACTAATTAGGTACTACTGCTGTTTGTGACCCTTGAATATTTGAAGCAATCACGCAGATACTGAACATTAGTGAAACATTTCCAAATGGAATTTAACTCATCATAAGCATCTGTTATCAACATGATTCATTCCAAATTTAAAAAGATGAAGACTTCATGCAAAATCTGAAAAAGTGCCGTTATTTTATTTAAAAAATGTAACACTTAACATTCTTTCAAAGGAATAACAAAACAGGGATTTTACAGTTTCACCAAAAAAAGAACTCTTCCTCATGTCCCTTGCATCTTATTTTGAGCAAAATCTTCATGTAGCCTATAAAACCATTAAAAACACCACCAAAAACTAATGCCTGAACATGGCAGTGAGGGCTTTAATGCTTTCTTATGGGCAGAAGCTGTTTATTCTTCTTCATCTGCCTTATGGACTCTGAGGTTGCTTTGTCGGCCTCGACAGCTTCCTTGCATTGTTTTGCAATGTCAGAAAGCTTGCTCCCCTTCACCTGTTGAACAAGCTGTGCATATTTTTCTGGAGCAGCAATTGCCAACTCTGCAATTTCAGAAGTTTGTGAAATTGTGTTGCGATCTGCTCCAAACTTGTTGAATGCCTCGGCCATTGTCTTGCCCTTTTGGAAGATGCCCAGCACTGTCTTATATCGAGGCACCACTTCTGATGGTTCGCTAAATAAAAACAAAGAAACAAAAAACCAAACAAAAAAAAAAACGGAATGAGAATAAATTCATTGGAATAATGTATGGTAGACACATATCAGCTTAAATGAAGACCCTGGGAAGTGACAACACTAGGCTTTGGTACTGAGGTCCAGTTTCAAACTGTCCCCACATCATTGTCCTGACACAAACTCATTCACTTTAAGTATTATTTAATCCAAATGTTTATATACTTTATAAGAGGTCTCCTAATTTGTAATGCTTAAGATTACTGGGTTACTGTAGGTGGCAAGTGACAGTAGGTGCTGGTACAAAAATAAATGGTGATTAAACCAGCTAACAGTATGTGGAGTTCATTTGTAGACAACTTTTAAAATTTTAAAAACACATACTGAAGGAAGACAGACGCAAGTCAACGTCTGGCTGGCTATGACTTGTTTTAGATTTAGAGGTTCTGTCAAACATATAGCCCACCTACAACCATTATGTTCTGTCAGTGTTGAATCTCAATGTTGGCAATCTCTGACAGTGTTACCTCTCTCTCTCTTTTACACCACATCCTAGGATATACCTTTAAAAAAAATCAAACTTTTTTTTTCTAACATGACTCGATTTAAAAACAAAACAAATATACTTCACATACCCCGCTGACGGTAGTGATGTGTTCCTTCTTTTTTGCTTTTTTCTCCTTAGCCTTCTTCCCCTTCTTCTTCCTCAACTTCCCCTTCTTCTTCTCCACAAAGGAATCAGAGCTATCCGATTCTGAGTCAGACTCAGAATCAGATTCCTCTTCTTCTTTCTGTCCAGTGAAAAATCAGAGCTATCCAAATCTGAACAGTGAGATCCTGAATCCTGTAAGGAGATTATGCTCTTAGATGTTTCCCCCCTCTCGTGATCTTCAGTGTAGTGTCTCTGGGATAGTTTCTTGAGACCTAACAAACCAAGTTGGATTTATCAATTACTTTCAAATTCGTGCATTCTGGAGACAAGAACCGACTGTCCATTACATCAACTTGAACGTTTTACACATATACACAAATGACAACAAAACATAACATGACAGTGCATGACAGTCATGAAGCATTTATAAGTTAGATGTTTAGGAAAAAGGCATGGGTCATTCTATGTCGAAACAAACTAGCTGTCTTGCCTGTCTCAAAATCATCTTTTTTT
>NW_018127919.1:3861484-3887255 GCF_001952655.1 Monopterus albus
TTGAAGTTAATAAAATGGCTCCAAAAGAAACATTTGCTAAAAAAAAAAGTGACGTGTGCAAGGTGTCATGGTAAAATGAAGCTGAGACCTGCCAATAAGGCCGACCACTTTGAATGGTTAGTACTTCCCTTTTTTATTATGCAAAAGAATAGCTGTAAAGAGAATTCTCAGCTTTATACATCTGACTGGTGCTGCAGGTGCTTTGCTTTTTCTGTGGTCATGCTTACTTTTTGTGTAAAATAGAGACCTCATGCCCAGATCACAACTGTATTTCTTATGTATAAAAGCTGTCAGCAGAATACTGCAATTGTTGAAATGTTTGTTTTGTTAGTGCATCAAGTTATGTAATGCAAATACTTTCTAACACTGGCCACCATTGAGTAGTCATGGTACTGTGAAACTTGTGTTGGATCTGTTTCCATTAAGTCTTCCCCTATGGTATTTCCCCATTCAGCTAAAGGATATTTCCCTATGTGGATATTTAATATTTCACTTATGAATGTAAGGATGACCTATAATAGATAATGACTGTTTCTGGGACTTGATAGCCTTTGGCATGATTTATATCAGTTAGTTGTAGTTTGTGAACAATCCTAAGCCACCTAAACCATGTTTACTCTCACTCACCAGTGTTTTTTTTCTTCCAGAACGTGATCACAAATTGGTGTGGATTATGTGAGGCCAGTCTGATGTACCCTTATTGTAAAGTGTTACCGATAATTGTTCCCACACATTTTTGTGTATTTTATTACCTTGTTTCAACAAAGTAAACCATGAATTTCAGAGGAAAAACTCAAACCCTGTTCAGTTAAAGCCATACGTCAACTGAACAAATCGGCACACCAGACCTACAGAGTTTTTATGGATAAGGAAAAGCTGCTGAATTAATAAAAATGCAGGAAAATTTGTTGAAAGGTTCATCTTTCAGTACAGGGAGAAGGACCATGAAGTAGGCAATAGATATGCTGTACATGTGACACTGTAGTATTTGTTTACAAGTACCTACCATTTGACAGAGGTCATGTCATCTTCCAAATGTGCAGCGATCATTGTATGCCACAGCAGCTGTTTGAGGGCAGAGGGCCTTGCCCATCATCGTGAAATGTTGCATTATGCCCCTTTGAATTTGAACCCTACAGGGACATGAACATCCAGGTAAACAAAACAACGACCATGCTATAAACTTCATCACTGCAAAGCATATAGATATAGTTGTGTTGATAAATACTGTTTATCTACACCTTGGGTTCTTTCAACACTTATATTACAGTGGATATCTGGATCAAGACTGTTATTTAAATCTCAGACCATCTTCACCACCATCCCTCTTGGGACACCTTCGAAGTACTGCACAAAAGACTCTTCAAATCAAGGCGAGACATCAAAAAAGTCTCTTCTCAAGAGATGTTCTTTAGGAAATATGGTGTTGTCGGTGCATTACTATCACTTTATTTTCTTGCAGTGCACTATTGCTTCTGTTGTAGAGCTTCATGCTCCACAAAACACCATTGAACTCTTGACACACCTTGCTAAAGTGAAGACAGAGTGGCCATATCCTACCAGCTACATTTAAATGCTTTCAGGGTGAAAAGGGCCCCATTCAGCTTCTGAAAGAGGCACTTTGAGGTAACAAGGACGAAATCTGTGGTGATATAGACATAGAGGAGAAAGACGGATTGTATTTATTCAGGTGCAAAAACATTTACAGCATTAGTTTTTTCTTTAGATGTGCACAGTAAAAAAAATACTAAAACAAGGAAAAAAATGCTGAGAGCAATATTAGGGAGAAACCACAGGAAGTACTGTGCTTTTAAAATGGCAGATGTCGTAATAGACTTCTTCCGTACATTGCATTTTCACAGAAATGGTCTCTTTTTGTGTCTTGTTGGACTTAACCGTCCTGCATGTTACCTCCTCACATCTCTTCTTGCAGACAGTCCACTCATCTCAGTCTGCATCTGCGCAACTTCCTGTTGTTCTGAGTCTGCACTCAGACACACAGCATTTCTAGTGCACAGGTCAAGCCATTATAAAGGTCAAGCAGATTAAACAATCTTTTAAACAGTTTTGCAAATACATAACATAGCACTATATCATTTTATCAAGAATTTCTTTCTACAGTCTCAATCTGGAGTAATGAGTGAGAGAGTTTTGTGACACTCATCTCTTAATTTTGTTTCTAATATGGTACCTGTTCTCTGGTTTGAAAAGACACAGAGAAAAGCAGGAAAAGTCTGTAAGTCTACACCGAGGGGGAGGTAATGTTTTTAGTAGAGTCTGTTGACTGGTTTGTTTATTGGTTGGCTGGTTTGTTTACAGCATAACTCAAATAGTATTGAATTTTTTTTGATGAAACTGTTTGGAGAGGTAGGGTATGGCCCACAGAAGGTTAGGTTTACAATCAGTGCTGATCCAGATCATCATCCACATCCAAAAGTCCAGTGTGCATACTCATATGATCAAGCCCAAGGAAGCTGCAACGCGCAATGCTGTGCTTGTGAACTTGCAGTCATGTGGGCAAATTAAATAAAGAAGACCATGTGTGCACAGGAAGTCCTGTTCCCCCTTGGCACCCAGTTGGATAGATGAGCAGTTAATGCTGTCTCTTGCTGTGCACAGGATTATTGTAACATCTTTGTAGACAAAAGACTGTTTTTAATAATAATTGATGTGACTTATGGCAACTATAATTTGCAGACTTTTATTTGTAAAGTAAGCAATTTCAAGTTTGTGCTGTTCTGATATGTTTTGTTATTAAATATAGCCCATTGGGTCCAATTCATGAGAGGAGCAGAGCAAAATCTGATGTCATAATGATCTCAGAAATGATTGCTCCACATTTTGTCTCATTTTAGTGCAATAGATGTGGGACCTCATGCATCACTGTGGCATCAGTCTGTGTAGGCACAGTCTTGAGGATATAATAACTCACGAACAATACATGCCAGAAACCTAATACTTACACTGCAGGTTTCCCTTGGAAACCTGACATGCACTCCTCTATAATAGATGATCTGATTAGACTTTGAAGGACTTTTGCTGTATAAATTTGCATTTCTATGAGGAAAAATGCATTCATTTTAGACTACTGTCAGGTGCAGGCAGCACCGTTTCTGACAGGTTCTCTTCTGGATAGTGGGTTGTTCTATTAACAGGGTCATATGATCCAAACAGAAGAGTTCAGGTGTGTCAAGGAGTGGGCATAGTTTCACTACAAATTCTATAAATCAGCTGAAGCACTTGTTTGTTTGTTTTTTGGACAGTCTTCTATCAGACCCTGACTTATAGACATGAGGTTTCTGGGTAGTGACTAAAAGAATTAGACTATGACACTGGACCCAGGGTTTATGGCCTCACTGTGTGTGACTGCTCCAGGAGTTTAGTGATCTGCAAGGACCTTGGTATCATTGCTTCTCCTTCACATGGTCACAACATGCTATAGTTCAGGCTGCATCACCACATCCAGTAGGAAATGTAGTGAAAAGCCTAATAAAAAGATCTTGTATGTCCTTGTTATAGTCTGTTATAGCCCTTCATTCAGATTTTGTTACACAGCCAGTGTTCCCGGGTCTGGTGGACCTGCTGCATTGTTACACAGGCAGTATTTTTTGGTCTGGCGTACCCACTGCATTTTTTAAATTCAACACAATCAAACAAATACAATAAATACTTAACAGATGTTTCCTTCATCCCAATTACAAGTAATAGACCTTTGTTAGATCACATTTATTAATTAATGTGAATGAATTTTTTTTTCAACACAATCAAACAATATTATGTTAAAATACATACTCAACACATGTTTACTTCATCCTAATTGCAAGCAATATAAACAGCATATATGGTTAACATTTGCCCCTTATCTGTGTTAGATCACATTTATGAATGATTGTTTATGAATGAATTACTCAGCCAGTGTTGGGGTGGACTCACTAAATTTTTCACTAAGAAAATCAAATATAATAAAGATATGAGTGGAAAAAATGTATTATGTAACACTGTTAGGCCACAATACATATGCTAAAATGTGCAGGGGGTTTACTGTGAGAGCAGATGTAGTTGCTTGAATTATGCAAGACACTTTTATTACCCCTGGGTCCAGTGGACCCACGTATCCTGTATGTAATGTAAATGTGTAACTTCAAGCCAATTGCACAAGTTAACAATAAGTGCGGTATTTACTAAGGAGATGCTCTGTCCCCGCTGCTGTTCTGCATATGGCTGAACCCCCTCAGCCAGATCATCACCAAGAGTGGTTATGCCAGGAGTGAATGAGACATCGACTCACTGATCCACACCACTAGGATCTACAGCCAGGATGTCGGTATGTAATTCGGACTGGATAAGTGTGAATGGTAACAAGGAGAGGAAATATAAATACTCACTCAGCAGTTTGCTAATATCACTGACTAGCTTTTGTGCATGGAAGAAAGAAATGTTCTGGTCCTGTGATCAGCAGCAGTTATATAGACTAATTTACAGCTGCATCCAGCGTATGAACTCCACAAGGGTCTTGCACGTAACTTTATCAACGTTTCCCTGTTTTAATATACTACAATAATACAGTCATTGTACTTATGATGAAACTGTGGCCCGCCAGAGCACACAGCCAGTGAACAAACTAACTGTGCGAAACTTGTTTGTTTGAAGAAACTGTAACTTAACAGTGACAGCAGCCACAGTAAGGTCGGACTAACTTTACCTGCAGCATAACATGATTAATGGATAGGTCTGCAGGCTGTTTATTTATCTTAGCTCATGAGTTGCTTTCACGTGTTATTATATGTAGTTTTCTAACGTGGATTCGGATTCCCAAACACCGGCTGCACCTCTGGCTGTGCACCAACAATGTTTGACCATATTAATATATTGTATACAGTCAACTAGTTTATTTATCTTATTTAAAAATACACTTTATGATACCCATTAAATTATTCAGAGTGAATTCCAGCAGATCAGTTGTAGATTTAAGGGTTAATTTTAGGTTAGCATGGCCATTTAAATACATTTGGGTACCTGATCACATGCTTCATAGCCTATGCGCTTGTCAGGAAAATTACAAATGCACCTATGAATGCAATGAGGTGGTCTGAGCAGGTGTTATTGTTATCTCTACTTCAGGTCAAATGAGCACCATAATTGCGCCACGCTGCCTAATTAGCCCACACATGGCCTCAACTGTGCCTCTCCTCCCACCTCAGTGGGAGTGTATGGTTTTACTTTTTACTGATGGCTTTGGACTATTTTGCTTCAATAACATACTGTATCAACAGTTGTTTTACTTTGCTACATCTTGGGTTCATACTACTGTAGCATTCATAGGATTCCATGTTAGTGGATAAGATATACTAAGCCCTGCCATAACTGTAGTTGAACCACTATATTAGAGTTTATCTCGTCCTTAGTGCTGACAGGATCAGAGAAATGAGATGGAGCGTAGTGACACACAGTTGGTGTGAAAAATTCAGTACTCCTAACTCTCAACCTTTAGAGCAAGTATTGAAAACAAAAGTGTTCACATAAGGTGTACTTGGGCTTCTGTCATTAAAGATAATTGGTAATTGTCGCTATCACTTGCAGAAGTTTTGTTTTTGACATGTATATGTGCAAGGTTAATTTAAAAGGGGGGGACAGAAATAAGGGCATATGACAGGGACTATGGTGTCACCTTCACAATAATTCTGTAAAGTTTCCAATTTAAATGGCAGTGTAAGAGAAATGCAGTCATTATCTCTGGTATAACCTTGAGCACCAGCCCAAAATCTGATGTCACTCTTTAATAAAGTCTATCATATTTCTATTGAAAGCCATAAACTTTTAAAAGGGATAAACAATAGTTTTATGATGGTAAATAGACTTATACTTCTATACCACCTTTCTGTGCATTGCATTATTTTCACACAATTTACTCCTCACACACTGGTGATATCACCGGGACCAGCTTGGGGGTTGATGTCTTGCTCAATGACACTTGGACATGTGGGCCGGAGAAGCTGGGAATATAACGGCCAACGTTCTGCCACAGCTGCCCCAGTGAAATCATGAAATGTTGGATTTACTGTACATTTGTGATAGAACCTCTGGTCATTTTATGATGTGTTCTCAGATTAATTTAAAACAAGTAGAGTGCTCAATGTGGGTTAAGTTACAAATGCTTTAAAGTCATTTGACATTTCTAAGTTGTAAATTAGACCATACTTAATAATAAGGTTTCATATTATACACTGTCAGTGAATGTTCTTCTTCCCTACCTGCCATGGACTTTTTCTCCCCTTTGTGTTTCCCTTTGAGTTTGATCAGGAAGGCTGTGACACAGCTTGAGGGTGGTGGAGGATTAAACAAGTCTTGGTGGATCTTCAGTAATGAGGTTAGTGTCCAAGGAGAGGCTTATTATTTGTGGCCAAATCAGGTAAAAATGTGAGATTGACCAATGAGTGATTAAGCTGTGAGGCTGTCCAACCTGAGACATTTAACAGGACTGAAAGAGACATGCTTCAGCTGGTGTGGAAAAATGAATCTGTAATTCTCA
This sequence comes from Monopterus albus, assembly GCF_001952655.1. NCBI lineage: Eukaryota > Metazoa > Chordata > Actinopteri > Synbranchiformes > Synbranchidae > Monopterus > Monopterus albus. Next base: position 3,868,014 of record NW_018127919.1, read on the forward strand.
GCTTTGTTCCTTGACTTAATGTAACAACTTTATCTGTAAATTACAGTGTGGTAAACAGAGCTATTGTGATGCCCCAGCAGTGAATGGGAGAGGCAGCTTCTCCATTTGGCCTCGGTGATAGATAACACTGTCAAGTATTGTTAATGTTACATGTCATCTCTAATACTGTACACAAGGTTAAATATTGGCTGAGTGAATCTCTGTAATAAATGAGTGGCCCCATACAATTTTGTCCTAAGACTGTTGATTCATATGTGGAGAGATGAGTGATGTAGGGTATGTTTCTAAAGGGTGATGACATAATATAATAAGCAGGCAGATGGATTGCTTCTTCTGCACTTTATTGCTTTGTTAAATCCAGGTAATGCAAAGCTACCTGAAAACCAAGCAGTTTCTTCTAAATGACACTGGCTTATGTTTTTAAAACCTAAGGAATGCTCTTACAGTTCACATTACTCTTTCAAACATCAAGCACTGGTCTTATAGGTGGCATTTGGTAGGAGCAGAACAATTGTGAGTTGTAAATTATGGTTTTCATAAAGTATGAAACAGAGAAATTGTTTATATGTCAAGGCGTACTGTATAAGGTTTGATTCTGATATCCACTAATATCTGTTTGATGAGCAGTGGAAATACATTAAATTACTCTAATGTTCTTATTACAGGTACCATGACAGAAAATTTTATTCATAACACCCAGCCTATGTCTGTAACATGGTTAACATCCTACAACACGATCACTCAATTTGGGGAACCTGCTTTTCATCAGCACATTTGCATTGTTATCAAATGTGAATCTAGATAAATATAAAGGATCAAATTCCAGGTCAAAAATCAAAAGTCATTTGTCAGACAGCTAGTACAAAGTAAAGGGGTGACCATTGGACTATGAAAAATGTCCCTTCCTCAGTCTCTGAATACCCACAAATTCTATGATGCGCCAACTACATCCATCACCAGTTACTACTGTCATAGGGGAGAAAATGCTCGCCTTGCAGTGCTGCCAATTTCCAGGCTGGCATGCTGTGCTAGATTCCAATGTTTTGAAGCATATTTGCATGCTTTGGAAATAAACCTGATGCAGATTTATGATGAAAACCGGTACATTTCAGTTTCAAATGCAATACACACAGATCTGTGTACACCCTAATGACCATAATAGGTTTCCCCTGCAAAAATGAATTTGCGAGACCCACTGAATGTGTACATCCCTGTAAAGCTATGCATGATTTTTTAACCCTTGTGAAACTGAAGGAGCCTTACAGCGATGTTAACCTCTCATGTATTTGCACATGTAGCCATTTCTAAGCCTAAGCTGGTGGACAATAGCGAGGTCGGTTTGGTTTATGAAGGAATAACCAAGAATATTCTTTTGTCCCATCAGGCTGGATTTATTCCCCAGATAATTACATTGTTTTTTAGTATTCATATTAATCCTGAGATCAAAAGTCTGCAGAGTTTGAAATTAGCTAAGTGCATTTACTCAAGTATTGCACTTAAGTGCAATTTTGAAATATCTGAACTTTACTTAAGTATTTTCACTTTCTGCTACTTTATACCAAGACTTTATTACATTTCAGAGAACAATACTGTCCTCTGTCTGTACTCACAACATTTATTTCATAAATGTATTCACTAGTTACTTTTCAGAATGAGGTTAATAAAACAAAATGCAGTATGATCATAAGATTTTATTGATCCTTGGTGGCAAATTCACAAGCTACACAGCAGTATGCAAAGTACTTCAAATTATAAGCATGTAAGGAAGGTAAAATTAGCTCCACCTTTACCAGCTGCAATATTAAATGTGATGGTCAAAATAATGCATCAATTATTGTAATTTAATCACATGCTATACATGAATGTAAACTGTGCCATTCTGCATGATGAGTACTTTTACTAATGCTAATACTTTTATACTTTGACTTAAGTAATATTTTGAATGTGGGACTTTTACATGTAACAGAGTATTGCTACTTTTACTTAAGTCAACAATCTGAGTACTTCTTCTACCACAGTATGTTCATTTTAGTCATATTTGGTCAACCTCAGCCTTTTACTTTTTACTCAACTAAATCTCTTGACAATTTAGTCCAGTCTTAATCATAGAAAACCATAAAGCTAACTTAATAAATGAGTGGAGAAACATTATAAATATAGATGCTGGCATGCTTTGGGGAAAATTGTCCCTTTAAAGGGAAGAGTTGCTGCAAATCAGTACAAACCCGTTGTGAGTTTATCACCTATGCTATGATGAAACATTTCTTTCCTGATGTGAGTGGTCTTCTCGAGGACAACAGCATGACTCAGATGCTATGACCTTCACAGTCACCAGATCTCAACCCAGCTGAACACCCATGAGAGGTTTTGGTGTTCATCCCTCCAGTACAGTTCAGAGACCAAGGAGCACAGAAGCTGTTCTGGCATCACATGGTGGCCCATCATCTTACTAAGCCACTGTGCTGGTTTGTCCTTTAATTTGTCACCCATTTGTCCTGTCCCTTTGCTCTGCAGATCTGACTATTGAACTCTGCCATTCCATCTTACCAGTACTGTACATCCACAAATTGTACACAGACTTACATAATCATTTTTTCTCTGACTGGCATAGATGCCAATTGGCACACAAAGTATTTCACCTTAATTTTTTTTTTGATTAATGTTTTGTTGGTTCATACACCGGTATAGTTGATTGTTTTTTGTTAACTGGGGACTCTAAGAAGCTTCTTTGTCACATACTGTATATGAAATTGCCTCACCTGGTATTTGGCATTTGGTGAAAATGTGTGCTAAAGGTAGATGGGACTGCAATTGCCAATGGGGCAGAGAACAGAAAGTATGTGGACAGTAAATGTACAGTTTTTGTTTGGGTTTCAGTGATGTATTAACTGGAAGAAGAACATGCGCAATTTCAACATTATATGTAACTGGAACAGAGAGAGGATGTGGTCAACATGTGGGAAGACGTTGCTCAGCATCATTATTATAGATTAATTTATTGTTTAGTAGTTGAGGCTATAATGTGCTTGAGAAGGGTTTCTAGAGTACCCAGTACTGCATGTTCATAGCACTGTATGGAAGCATGTTTGTGCAATGCACAAAGGATTATAGGAGGTAATCAAAAAGACTGGCACAGCTGTGGATGCTGAGCAGCTGCTGAAGGACTAATTCACCAGTAGCTTATTTTTCTTTCATGTTAGAAAGAAAAATCACACTTGCTACTAATGTTTGTTTAGATTTCTGAAGTGGCATAGCTCTATTATGAAAACTTAATCTGTAGGCTAGATTTTAATATGACAGTCAAATAGTTTGGCCTCACATTTACGAACTCTTTACATGTTCAGTTGTACGGAAACTAAAGAAATCATATTGGAGAAATTTAAGTGTTTTTGTGAGAAAGACATTTTTTTCTCAGAAGTAACACATGTGTTGCCTCTACCACCCCAATGCTCACTAGCGGAACTTGTACAAAATAGTTTGTAGACTTTGTTTGCAGTGTTTAAATATTCAAGACTTCAGACATATCTTAGCATTTCCATAAAAATCATCCATTCTATTCCAAACAATGTACAAAAGTAAAACTGACAGAAGCTGTCAGTGTCTTCAGCGGCCTCTAGACACTTTTTCATCCAGTGCTGTTGTTTTGGGTGTCAAACAGGCAGGAGAAAAGCTGATACACAATATACAATAGATGGCACTCAAGACAGCAAAGATAAAAAGGAATATATCCAACACATTTGCATTCAATCCCAGGAGAGGTACTACTTACTGCACATCTAGCTGGGAAATCAGCCTATTCTTATATTTGTTTTCTTTTTTCCAAAGTACCATTGCTTACATAAATTACGGTGTTGGCTTCACGAACAAGAAACATTAACACACTAACACACTATAATTTCACTTCCAATGGTGAAATATGCTATATATATATAATATTGTTAAGTGGCTTTAGAGCTCATATACAGTAGCTTTCATTTGGACACAATGAATTCTGTGTTAACTGATTCACAGGTGGACTGTGAAAGGGAAAGCTGTGTCTGAGGAGCAGACATTGGAAAAGTAATCTATAAGATCCACCTACATATACCATCATGCTCTAGTCTTCACAAGGGAGCTTAAGGATCTGCTTTAAGTGACCAATGCACATAGTTTCATCAAAGTTAAATAGATGGGTGGCAAAGAGAGGGAAAGGGAGTAGTCTGCTGAAACTACACAGCAGCCAATACTAATAAGGGAAAGCTAAGCCGTTAGTGAGGCTTAAAGCAGCTTACAGATGAAGACTCTCAATTTGGCTGCAGTATTTTTTTTTTCTCTCAAACTAAAATCTTGCAGGGCGTAGTCATTTCGTCACAAAGCTAAACTGTATGCCAGACAGAATGAAAGGATATCCAGCTCTATGGAAATGTGTCCTCAGCTACCTACATCTTAAGCTGAGCTCTTAATATGTAGTAAAGAGAGCTTAATTGGAAAAGAGTTGTGCTGTGGACTCTTTCTTCCCTGGTTGATGTCATTTTACATGAGATTTAATTTTCTCTAGGTGATCTACTGTATCACACAGCTTGGTGTGACTCTGCAAATAAGCAGCCTAACTGTAGTAAAATCATAGTGACAAGAAATGATGCTGAAACGAGGGTATGATATAGCCTTAATTCATTTTATCTGTAATTATTTCTTTAGTTTTCAATCAGTAACATAGTGTATTTTGTGCAGGACTTTCATCTTCTCATTGTGCATCACAAAGTTAACACTGCATCTGTACCAATGTAGTCATCATGTTTTGTAGTAACTCATTTATTTATGTAGCATTTATCCTCAATTACAGAGTGGGCCATGATGTCGTGAATCAAAGTTATCAGAGTTGATGTTTTCAGGTAGTTTCAGACATATAGTATGTTTCTGATATTTGTATCATATCTAAAAGTCTTAATTTTCACTCTTTTTGCTAATACCCACTGTTTGCATCCTTCTAAGCAGCTAAGTATGCTGCATTTTTACACATCCTCAAAGCCAGTGAATCTGCATTTCTAAGCAAAAGCACAAGGAGATTATTTCCTGCCAGCTTAACTAGGCTGCTCATCATTTTCTCTCTCTCAGACTAAACCAGGCAGATTTTTCCATCCTTTTTCATCTTTTTTTATCATGTTTTTTCTATCCTTTCTCGCAGATTTCACGTTGTGCACCAAAATTCTTTTTTTCCCCCTCATTTTCCTTATATTTATTTTATTGCAATTACAATTGTCTTTTTTTGCCAGGACCTTAAAATATACACAAGGATTAATAGCTTTTATCTTTCAGTTAAACACATCCATAAAGCAACCATGTTTAATTGTTATTGCCTCTGTTTTCAGCATTGAAATAAATTATTTTAGGGTTAGGGCAATAGGGTTACGTTTAGGGTAATGCAAAACTCACATGCTGGTTCACTGACTCATGGCTAGAATATACAAAATGTATTATTTGATAATTGTAAGCTGTCTAAGTGCAGGTAGAATTTCCTCGTGAGTCCATCCCACTGTAGATGTTTGGTAGTGGTCAATCAGTATGGCTCTGGGTGGCAATATCAGACACACTGTGAGATCTGCTAAGGCCAACAGTAGGTTTCACATCTTTGATTATGTGGTAGCTCAGGTTGGGTTTTAGTGAGAAGGAAATACTTAGCAGTGACAAAATGGGGTTTCCAAAAGCCCCAGAGAAAGATAAAAAAAAATTGCTTGAATAAGCTTAAATCACACAGAAGAAAAGACTACTATTTAATGTTTACAGGCTTTGTACAATTTCCAACAATATTACAGGGACCTAGAAATAACAAAGGGAGTGATAACAGGAAGTAAATGGTCTTGGTAAATGGTCTTATACTTGTATAGCGCCTTTCTATGCTTTTACAGTACACTCAAAGCGCTTTCACATTATTCGGCCATTCACCCATTCACACTCCCAAGCACTCACTCATTCACACACCGGTGACATCACCGGGAGCAACTGGGGGTTTAGTGTCTTGCTCAAGGACACCTCAACATGTTGACTGGACAAGCCGGGAATCGACCTGCCAATCCTCCGGTTAGGAAACGACCAGCTCTACCTCCTGAGCCACAGCCGCCCCCCAAAGTGACCTGAGCTCACCTGGGACAGACCAGTCATTGACAAATAAGCACAATTCAATATAATAAATATCATTTCCAAATATTGCATTATCAAAACAAAGCAGCATTTACTAACCTGTGCCAGAGTGTTTGCAGTATGTTCCAAACAGTGCCAATTTCACTCTCACATCAAGCGGACAAGCTGCTGAATGATACCAAAGAGCTGAACGCATGTGACTTGCTTTCCCTAAGCATGAAGTAGCACCCATCCTAGAACACAATGCACCCTTCATGGCAGGACACACCACAGCACTCTTGCTCCCCACAGCAAGAACCTCATTTCTTAATTGAATCAGTTCAAATTAACCTTAAAAAACACTGCGCCCCAGGCTTTTGAATCTGCTACATCTCAATGACACACCTTGTACAACTTCAGCTCTCTCCCTACTGAATGACAGTGGCAGAGCCTAACTTAGGTTGACACTGAGAGCCTGAGGAAAGTTCATCTGCAGATAAATTTGACAAAAGCAATATCAGGGAGGGGAAAAAGTCACTGGAATATAAAGTTAAGACATATTCTGATTAACAAAACTATCAAATAACCATCACTTGTAGGTAGTATTATTAGTATTATTAGTTTTGTTTGTTGAAAATTGTTAACTTCAATATGATGTTTTCTGTTACAACATGGGAGCATGGATAAGAGATGCAACATTTAGTCGTGAGAAGAAAAAAAACTTGGTGGCCCTGAAATGCCTGTGGGTGGCCCACTTAGAGATGTCAACAGCTAACAACATTCACAGGGTAGTGTACTACAGTAGGTACATAATTACATTATATTACCCTCACGTTGCGCCAGACTAGACACTCTTTTGACCCTAGAACAGCCAGGTATCTTCAGGGCATAGATTCATCTAATTATCCCTGCCAAAGTGCTGCACAGTAGTGGGATGCTGGTCATTTTATTCAGTGCCAGGTTGAACCTGCTGCATGCTATGACAGTCATAATAAAATATTCATCTTAGGATAGTACATGCTGTTTACCATTTCAAGCAACGCTGTCAGCTGGACTTCCTCCTGCTCTACTGAATGAGGGAAACACTCACTGAAGATACTACAAGTCTACTCCATATGTGAAAACAGAGAAATATACATCACTTAGATTATGGCATTTTTATAGCAATTCATTTTTGTTTGACACTTTTATTTGCCACAAAATTAGCTATAACTCCCTGGTACTGTATACACAACCGGTGATACAGTAGCAAATATATTAATTTGTATTTGTTATTCTGGTTGAATAAAAATACCGTACTTATCCAGAACACCTCATATTGGTATTTAAACAATTTTCACCTCCTTTTTATTGATCCAGTAATACAGGACTCTCGAGGTGCTCTGGTAACCATGTGTCATGACATGTCTTCTTTAACCTTTTTACCTGTGACATTATTTTCACCTGTGCAGTCTATACAGTGTGCCTCTCTTTATATATTTTTCCTATAAATGACTTTCACTGATTACCTTCATATAAAATGGGTAAAAGATGTTCACAGGAAAGATAGTTTGGTTTTATCATTTAGGCAAATGCAGATGGCCACAGCCACACTGCCATCACATGGTGAACAGCAGTAGCCTCTTTAGAATGAGTGCACATGACAAAACCACTCAGAATTGTACATGTCTTGTTCTTCCCAGTGTATTATGCTTCCAGTACACACAGTTGACAAAGAACTTAAAATCTTTAGCCTGAACATGCTGGAAAAATATTTCACCAAAAGAGAAAATATATTATGACAATTTGCATGAATACTACTTTATTTGTATCTTTATTGTGTGTAATGGTAAAAATGGATAATTCATGAAGGTACTGCCATAAACTAGAAGCCAGCAGAGGAGTGTAAATTGAAGTGAAATGAAACATCTGAATGGTAAAAGTAAAAATTGTATATTGTTTTATATAAATGTGTGTATCAGTATAAAGATGTCCTCATCCTAGCATGTTCGGTGTACTGTCTACAACTAACATTTAATTCAAATGTACAATAATAAATGAACAATAGCATAAAAAGTCTGCCTTCAGACGCACACAGCAGTTAGAGAAAGTGATGGCAAATGACTTTGTCACTGAAGCTAGGAATGTGCTGCCATCTCCTGGTAACAAGATGTCACTGCATTGTGTACAACTACTTGCCACATTTAAGAAAAAGAAGTATTTGCTTTAAAAATAAATGCATAATGCCCAACCCCATACTCTTACTCTCTACTTTTGAAGATTAATGGATTTTTCCTCATGTTACAATTCACTCAGATTGTCCTGTGCTCTAGTGTCTGTAATGACTCTCTATAGCAATGCAGCTAGTGTCCGATTTAATTTTTAGGGTTAAGCTAGATAAATAAAGATGATGCTACTGAACATGTACACTTTGTCACTAGTTCATTATGAGCACTTAATATTCCAATCTAGTGTAAGCTTTAACCAACTCATCCTAATTAGAAAGATCACTACAGCCTGAAACTTGATATTTTCAGTTACTCTAACAGCAAGCTTCTATAATAGTCCACACAGGATCAATAGCAGAATTGCTGTGCAGCAGCTTGAGCCAGTGTTTAACACTGAACAGAGTTGTGATGCCAAACCTGGAGGCAGTGCTGCTTTGAACTTTGCACACATGTTGGATCTTGTGCTTTTTCTGCCCACAAATTTTAAATTATTTGAACTTTGACCCTTCTTGCTACTGACCTAGCAAACTGTGTCCAGTGAGACTGCAGCTGACCATGAAACTTAAATATGCTGAGAACTTCTCACCTTTCCAGATATTATCCAAATTTGTAGTACATGCTGCATTGTTTAAGCAGCATATATTGCAGTTAAATTATATAAACATTACAGTATGTTATATAAATGTTACTTTACACTCAAATCAGAAGTGAGCATGTTCATACCCTCACAGACTGCTAGAAATAGCAAAAAATGTCAAAAATTGTTGTTTGTTCCTTCAAAATCTTGCAGCATTTAGACCATAAGCTTAATTTTCGATTGTTATTCTTATTAGACTCATTCAGCCATGACTTGACCTTTTACCTCAGATCCTTTCATATCATTTACTGCTGTGTCAATTTTGGTAAATCTGTTAACAGGCAGAAACAAGTTCAGAAAAAAATACAGGCGGAGTTCACTTGGGGGTAGCATTCATGACTGGGAGGTTGATTGTTTTGTGTACATTTCTTGACGTTTAATTGCCTTTAAATCCATGTGGAACACAGGAGGTAATTGGTTTAGATGTAAGGACATGGGGATTGGGGAAAATCTACTGGAACTGACAAATGAAAATGTTGCTTTCTCAAAAGAAATATTAAACCAATAACACAAAATAACATGGTGTACATGGAAGCACTACAGGTGGACCATCACTCCCGCTGTTGGCCACAAATGACATGGCCTTTTTGGAGCTGTATCTGTTGGTTCATGTTGCTTTGAAAATGTATATGAAAGTGCTGTTTGGCAGTTCTCTTTTATAGTTGAGAAATGTTGCCAGTTGGCATTCAACTTAATAAGATCTACCTTTGCTGCAGCACTTTGTGCCTGTACTGTACTTTCACAACTGAAGTCCTTGTCCTTGGGGTGTTTATATGACATACAACCCCTGCATTTCATTTAGGATGTAACATAAAATAATTCCTCATCCTATATTCCATAATTTAACTAAAATCAATTAAAGAATCTATTCAATTGAAACTTTACATCATGCAAAGATAATAATAATACGCTTCAAAGCCAGCAAACCATCATCTTAACAATCAGCTATTAAAACTGAAGATTTACACAGCTGACTCATTAAGTCCTACAGCCCACTCAGCAAGATTCATTAAACATATTGAATCACAACAAGCAAATTAAGACATGTGCCAGAGCACTGATGGCGCCATTGTGGTTATCAGTTAAAAATGAAAGTTTTCTTGATAATGGACTCTTGCAGCACTTTGTGTTGAATTTAAGATAGTTACTAATCATGGCACTTTTTTGTAATTATTATCTGTAAATACTTTTTCTCTCTTGGGGTAATGTTATGGAAAAGATGGGTCACACTCTTTGAGTCCTAGTGCAAAAATTACTCTATCCATTGTCTCTGTGCACCAAAGCATCCTGCATCAAGAAGGGTTTTATTCCATCAGCAGCAAAGACTCTGTTTCTTAGTGACTCTAAATATACAGTGGCTCCAGAAAGTACTGTATTAATACCCATCACTTTTTGCACACTTTATTATGCTGTCAGTGTAATTTTAAATGGATAAAACTGTCATTTCTGCCTGTCGTTCCACACTCAGTAACTCATAATAACAAAGTGAAAATGTGTTTTTAGAAACCTTTGTAAATTTCAGAAAACTTTAAAAACCAAAATTATTTTGGCAGAGTATTTAGATTGTTGTTGTTGTTGTTGCCGCTCTTCTGGCACAACTACAGCTTCAAATCTTCTTAGGTAAGTGTTTTAGATGTTTTAGATTTGGGTAATTTATCCAATTCTTCCTGGCAGATCCTCAAAAGCTCCATCAGACTGAATGGAAAGCATCTGTGAACTGCCATCTTCAGATCTCTCTACAGATGGGGTTTAATTCTAGGCTTTGGCTGAGCCACTCAAGAACAGTCAGAGACTTGTCCCAAAGCCACTCTGCTGTCCATTGTCGTGTGGAAAGGTGAACCATTGCACCAGTCTCAGGTCACTGCACTCTGGAGCAGGTTTTCTTCAGTGACCTTTCTGTAAATGGCTCCATTCCTCCCACAGTTCAGACCAGTCATTTCTCTGCTGCTGTGAAGTAACCCCATAGTATGATGCTGCCACCAACATGCTTTATCACAAAGATGGCCTTGGGTGATGAGCAATGTTTGGTGTTTGCCAGACATAGTTATTTTAGTTCTGGCCAAAGGGTTCAGTTTGTGTTTCATCAGACTAGAGAATCTTTTTCCCGGGCTCTGAGTCTTTGAAGTACTCTTTTAAAAACTCTAAGCAGACAATCATATACCTTTTACTCAGTGTGCTTCCATCTTGCCACATTACCATAGATGGTTGATTGATGGAGTGCTGCTGAAACAGTTATCCTTCTGACAGCTTCTCCCATCTCTGCAGAGGACTTCTTAGGGTGACTATTCTTGATGTCCTCCCTGACCAAGGCCCTTCTTGCCTAATTACTCAGGTTGAAAAGAAGGCAGACTCTAGGAAAAGGCCTGGTAATTCCAAGCATCTTCCATTTCACAATTATCAATCCAGTCATCAGAATCTCGAAACCACCAGAATGCAGGCAGCGTTGATCCAGATGCAGAAAAACATGGAAAACGAATGACGCCAGTGGGAGAAGAAGAAGTCTCGTCTTCTGACTGAGCACACAGGGGCAACTTCCAAATTGAAGGCAACTTTGATCCAAGACCAGAAGAAAAACTTGGAAAATGAACGACACCAGTGGGAGGAGGAGAGGTCTCGTATCCTGACTGAGCACACAGAGGCAATCTCCAGCCTCAAGGCTGCATTAACCCAAGCAAAAGAAAACATGGACAATAAACAACTAAAGTGGAATCAGGAAAGGTGTGGCCTCCTGGAGTCTATCAGGACCACGACCCAGGCCATGACACAGAAGGAAGAACAAAGAATGCAATGTACGAATGGACTTATGGAAAAACTAAACAATCTGGAAAATCAGATTGAGGAGGTTCAGAAAAATCCAAACAAAACAAGCATGAAGAAAAGATTTCTCAAGATCTTTAAGAAAAGCTGATCTGCAAACCTCACTCAGCCTGCAGCCACAACACCATCCACTCCATCAAGAAAATAATGACTAATGAAAGATAAAAAAGTAGAATTGTTTTATTTTACAGGTCTGCTACCTTCTCTAACTGTAGCAGACCTGTAAAGTATATATGCAATTGTGGGCAGCACAGCGGCCCAGTGATTAGCACTGTTGCCTCACAGCAAGGTTCTGGGTTTGAGCCCCGGCCGACCCGGGACCTTTCTGTGTGGAGTCTGCATGTTCTCTCTGTGCCAGCGTGGGTTCTCTCCAGATGCTCCGGCTTCACTATCCAAAGACATGCAGCTTAGGCTGATTGGTGACTCTAAATTGCCTGTAGGAGTGAGTGTGGATATGCATATAATAACAAACCCATTTAATAAACAGAAATAAACATTAATTTTAATACACCAACAAAAAAGTGTCTTACTTGACTCCTGACAGTATTACACAGTGTGCATCAATGAAGCATAAACTTTATTGCCAAATAGGTTAAAATACAAGGAATTTGACTCAAGCTAAATGGCCAGAAAAAAAAAGTAAAAAACAAGAAAACAATCTAATTCTAAATATGTAAATATATAAAAGTTGTTGAGCTATTTTATGTACAATGGTTATAACTATAAGTTATTGCTCTGTGGTGTTTGCTATATATCAGAGTGACGGCCCGAGGGAGGAAACTCTCCTCGTGTCTGGTTGTTTTGACCTGTAGCACCATCCAGAGAGGAGGAGTTCAAGCAGTATGTGTCAGGATGTGAGGGGTGTGCAGGAATCTTCTCTGCCTTCCTTGGGTCCCATGAGGTGTACAGGTCCTCCATGGAGGACAGGCTGGCACTGATGACTCTTTCTGCAGTTCTGACTGTCCACTGAAGTCTGTTCCTGTCCCGTTTGGTTGCTGAGCCAAACCAGACAGTGATGGATGAGAGGAGAACAGACTGGATGATTCCTCTGTAGAACTCTATCAGAAGCTCCTGGGGCAGGTTGAACTTCCTGAGCTGAGGCAGGAAGAAAAAAATAAATAAAGGAAGAAGAAAAAACATATAAAGGAATAATTTGAGACTAAGCAATTCTTATTGGGTCACAGCAGGTTCACAGCATCATTTCTTGACAGTTGCCCATTTTGGCGATTTTAATCCAGCAGGTGCTGATCTGTCGGAGAAAGTGGCAGAGCACAGAGAGTTGTCCTGTTCTGACCAAACTGCAGCCCAACACAGCAGAAACCAGCATGTGATGTACACACCGTCACCGTTAACCATTTCCATCCACAGTCACTGTTGCACATAGTCATTACAATTTGATTTTATCATACTTTATTGTGTTACTTGCTAGAACCGTATTATTGGTTCATCTTCTATAAGAGGAGACATGAAGTGCATCTTGATTAACAGTAATCTATAATCAGTTTTACAAGGATATACAGCAGTTTGTGCTGCATTTAAACTATGTCCAGTCAATTCAGTTTGACACAGGTGGACTCAAATCAAGTTCCAAAGAAAATTATATTAATATCAGATTTTTTGTTGTTGTTGTTGTTGTTTTTTTTTTGTTTTTTTTCATAGTAAAGTATACTTTGTCATTATGGGTTACTAAGTTTAAATGCCTATGCTTACATTGATGTTGCTGACACTGAGCCCAACCTACTTGGCATGATACAAAAACAAAGGCAACAAACTTATCCAGGTAAAATTAGGTGACCACAATGTCTATGTGTAGTACAAACAGAACATTACAATTATATGTTATCTACGCAAACTTTTGCATTGCTATTGTACCTTCTCAGCACCAAAGGACAGTGCTACCTTTAGCTGTTATAATTTAATGTCATACTGTAAGTTACTGTCTTAGGAGGAAAAATGTTTGTGCGGTTATCTTTGTAACAAATTGATATCAACCTTAATTGTTTGTGTCATGATGGTTTCTCTGCTGTTTGACAATTTGATATGTATAACATATAACTGATAAGAATAACAACGTTTACTGTAAGTACTGAGGACTGTTCCTTTAAATTTTCCAGTGCATCCTGATAATGCTAAAAAACATCTCATTTATTTATGTAGGACTGTCAAATGGCTTTTAAGGGTTGTAAATACAAAGCTGGTTTCATTTTGGGGACAGTTTCATAGAGAAGGGGTAAAAAACTGAGTATAGAAGATGGAGGAATGTTTTAATGTAAATGAATTTCCAAGTTAGGCTACAGTAATTAAGCACTTATTCTTTACCTAAAAGCCTAATCCAAAAATATTTTATTAATAAGCAATAATTCTAAATGCAGAAGAGAGGTTCAGTAACCACACCACTTTTTTTATATACATATATCTCTATATATATAGAGAGATATATATATAAAATGCATCTTTAAATAACATTCAGAGTATGTGGTTGGTGCATACATTGTCTTAGAAGCCCAAATTACAGTATGACTAGCTGACGTTTATCTTCAACTGCCTCTCCTGTTACATAACTAGATTTGTTTATGTGATGAATGATAATTTAATTATTGAAAGTTTTATTATTTTGGTGTAAAAAGGAACCTCAGGGTCAATCACTGACTTGAAGAGTCTTCTGCAGAGGTCTAAAACTGCACTCTGACTGATAGGAATACGGTACACATAACTATAAAGGACAAGGAGAGTTTAACCAGTGCTCCTTTTCTGGCCGTTTCCCTTGCTGGTACACACTTGAGTTAACAGAGGATACAATAGTATCCTGCTAGAGTCTTGTTCCAAGCAACATAAGCAACAGAGCTTTTTCAGGCTTGTTCAAATATCTTCTCTCCGAGGCTCTGGCTTCTACTCTTCCAAATGTCTTGCATGCAACTATCTTGCATTAGCTGGTGTGCTGAGAGTGACTGCCCACCATCAGCTCTCAATTAATTTTAACTGAAAACCTATAGGAGTTGACACTTAGAAATAAATTAATGGTGTATTAACAGTGTATAGTAAATATTGTGATTAAAATATTTTTAAAAAAGATAAAAAGCCAGTCCTACTGTACTTTTTAGTGGTGCCACTAGAAAGTGTTAGTGGATACAGGCACAAGATGGACACTTGCAGAATCATCTGAGATAATTTGAAACATAAGCCACACAGGAAATTTCTTAAATTTAACATGTATGAGTCTAGAATTGCATTATGGTTTTTAAGTATTCAATCATTTTACATGAGTAAATGTACCATTAAAATATAAAAACATTCTGGTACAAGTAAGGGTCCTGCAATCAAACGGTTCACTCAAGTAGATGTTTACACAAATTGCTTTTTATCCTTGTAGCTGGCTGAAAGGAAACTCATTTGGCTTAATTAATATACAGTTATGTATCGACTGGTTCCCAAACATGGAAAAGGGTCACAAGATGAATTTTAGGGCTTGAAATTAGGTAAAATCTTACGTAATCAGAATATCAAATAAATCCACAATAGCATTGTAAAAAGAAGAAGATTTGCCAATACAATCTACTGGAGTACACGTATAAACTAGTATGAAATGAAAAGTTCTAAACCAAGTAAACAGAATTGTACCCAAGTTCACCATTTTGGCACTTACTAACTACATCACTGCTATAGGGCTAAAGTTATATTTTGACAAAACTGTACTCCTGTAAATATGACTCTATATGTCATTTGTGCCAGCAAGTTATTATGACTAATGGTTATTCTAGTTTGGTGACCTCTAACAATGACCTCTGCATAGGCTGTCTTGATTCTGACCACAGTCTAAAAGCATCTCTAGCTGTAATATCTTGCTCAGCCACAAAATCATTCCATGCCAGTTTAATGTTATGCACCTTTTTCTTATGTTTACAGAGTAGCCTATTGGTGGCATTAAGAATTCTAACAATATTTTAATGCAATGGAGCATAGATCAACTGTGACGTTGATTATTACAGTACATATAAAAAAAATAAAAAACCAGCAGAGCATTAAAGCAGATCAGTGTTATTTAAAAAGTTGTCAGTCGCAGTAGAATATTTGTTAATCTCCTCCTTGGTTTTGTCCAGAACGGCTTCCCCTACTCTTGTCTGTGTAAAGCAATTTGTTCAAGTTATTTGTTTACATTGCCATGCCACTTCCTTTTCTTGGTTAAGGCATCTTTCACATTCTCGATGAACACTGAGCAAACAGAACATCAAAAAATTACAGAGCGGCATTGACACTGACTAACACAGCATGGCAAAAAATGGGAAAAAGCATTGCCTCTTAGCACTTTCACAGCCCTAGGAGATTTAAATAATAAAAAGCACTGGGCCTCTGAACAAACAGGATAATTATGGCCTACAGTCTTCCTGTCGCTCGACTGGCACGGCCAAGCGGAAAGAAACATGTTATTACCACTCAAAGGTTCTGCAAGGAGAATTAGGAGAAATAAATATTTCATGCAGAAAGATGGCTTTACCGTGAATCCCTCAACAGTCACATTTTATTGCTTTCATTTATTTCATGGTATATCAGTGACAAAGGCGTACAGTATGCAACAGACCTGTGCACACTCTAAAACATTAAAATACACTGTTAGATTGGATCAGTGTACTGTACTTTGGTCATATATTTAAATAAAGTAATCCAATTTGAGTCATTAATACCATCCTTTTTGTAGAACAACCACTGCTGCTACAGTTTAATTAATGTTTGCTTTTTGTTATCTCACCTCACATCAAGCAGAAGATTCAAAGGACTTCCACTGATCAGTTTAGCTAAGTAGGTCTTTGTCATAAAATATCTGTTTTTGTCAGGTCTTCATGGAGCACAGGCGCTCAGACCTTTCTGTCTGGTTTCTAGGTCTCACTCCAACATGTGTGCAGCTGCCAGCGGTACTGCTCAGCAGAACAGATGGTGCTGTAACAAAAAGAGCTTGTCTCCATTAGTTGCCCTGCCTTTTTGTAACATAGCCATTCAAGGCACCCATCGCTTTCAGAATGCCACACTTTTCAAAATGTAACAATGGCAGCGCAATATTATATGACCTTTATGTCTGATGCGACACTACCTGCCACATAAAAATGCAACACTTCATCACTCATCAGTTCCTTTCTTCTTTCCTCACCCTTTACAATCTCAAGGACAGCGACCCAAACACACACATACACACACATTGTGTTTCTATCATTTCAGGGGACATTACACTGACTTAGATTCATTTCCTGGAGACTTATCCTAATCTTAACCATAACCATTACTTGTCAAACCCTTACCTCAACCTACACTTAAACCAAGTCATCACTCTAAAATGTAATGATTTATGTTTGGGGACATGCTTTTTGTCACCATAACAATGTCAAGTCCCCACAGTGTAACTATGTAAACAGATTTGTGTCCCCACAATATGAGTAATGTAAGACCACAGACACATACACAAATACTTTTTTGTTTGTTTTTCATTTCTTTATGGCTTCAGCATTTAAAACTTCACATTTTCAGTTGAATTAAGTCCATAATTTTCTTCTGGTATGCTTACAGTAATATCATGTATATATGTGCCAAATTTCGATTCTGTACCAATCAGATTTAGGGGCATGACAGTTCATGTTGCACAGGCAGTGGCACAGGCCAAAAGCGTAGCATGTGCAGTGAATAGCATCTCATGTACACCCTGAGTGAGACTAAGTACTTGGTGTACAAAAAACGCTCAGAAGAGCCCACAGCAATACCTTGGAAAAGGGAATACTATGTCCTAAACTCCAACAATAGTAGACAATGAGGGAGCTGGTAAAAGACAGCAAATACATACTATACATATTTCAAAAAGAACTGTGTGCTCAGCAGGACTCCTGCTTCTATTACCTGGAGAAGTATAACTATTGTACTTCATACTTAGCTGGAGTGAGAGAAAGGGTGAGAGAAAGATGGAAAATGTAAAACTACAGTTTTTTAATTTTATTACAATTTAACTTTTCATTCAAGAAAAGGTAAAAAAATGTCTGAGTATGCTGGCAATTACAATTCATAGATAGAAAGAAAGAAAATCAAAATCAGCAGGCCAGACTTTGAAAAAAAATCTGACCAGAATCAGCCAAGAAAATTGCAATTATTGCATCTCTAATAGTAGGGCGTGAGAAATAATGTACATATTTTGTGTAAAAGTGCTGGCCAACTTAAATGACTTGTTTTTAGGTAATTAACAATTTGTGGTGTGAAATGCATGGTCAGAGATACTTGAGAGAGACTGGGAAAATCTATTGTTTGTAATGAGCTAATTATCTAAAGGACTCAGTTCTTTACATTTAGTGACAAGGTTTTGCTCATCTGGCCTTTATACTTCATGCTCTAATTCAAATGTCATATTTATGTGCACCAAGTGTACCTCTGTTCATATTTAGCTCAGGCAATGCAGAAAGATGATTTAATCAAAAAAGCCACCTTTTGCTAGACCTTGTGTATTAATTATGAATATGCTTTCAGAGCAAGGCCAGCCAGCTGTCTTGTGGCAACTCAAAAATGTTTTTGCTTCTTATTTTTGAATTCAGATTGTGGAAATCCCCAATGAAACACAGGATGGCCGTTTCCACAGTCCAATTAGCATCTACAGCAATTAGAGAAGGGAAGAAGCCCATGGTAATTTTCAGTCCAGGCACTTTGAAGCTAAGGTTAAAGCATACTGTGCAGAAGGATGTGTGTGTCAAGAGAGAACACATGCAACCAAAACACAATAATTTAATCTGTGGTGAAGCAATTCAGTGGAAAAATATTTATGCAAAGGTCTCTATACAGAACCTAGTTTCAACCCTTCTTTTTGTTTTGTTGATTGTTGTGTATTAACAACTTTGTCATTTTTGACATTGTTTTACAGTCATAATTGTATTTAAGGTGAATATTTAGCCTTCAGTCAAATGACACCCTGCAAAAAATTATACTGGATTGCATGGAATTGTATGCAATATACAATTCACAAAAAAGTAAGCCACACTGTCATAACAATTCATAGTAACATTCTTAAGTATACTGCAAATCATTTGTCCTGAAAATCAACTAGACAAGGAAGACAAGGATAGCATTTTAGCCACAATAAGTGCTTAAGATATACAATCAAGTGCCCATTGTCAGGTTTTCTTGGCCGCTCTGGCCTCCCTCTCCTTTCCTACTGTCTCTTGCCCATTAACACTAATCACGTTCACCTGTTCCTCACTCCCTTATCACCAGCTGCACTTAATTAGGTTGCTCACTATATTACCCGGTTTCACTCCTCAGTCACTTGCCAGTTCGTTCTCGTCTCTAGGCCATTTTTCCTCCGTGCTCTCTCGTTGTTTTGTATGTATTTATCCCCTAGCCAGCTACTGTTTTGTGTTATCCCCATGGACTGTTCGTCCGGACCGTGGCTCCACTCTCCCCTCCCAGGCAGGTCAATGCTCAGTCGCCTATCTGTTCTACTATTGCCTTCATCTCTCTGTCTCT
>NW_018127919.1:3888023-3888355 GCF_001952655.1 Monopterus albus
TGTGCTGTTCCCGAAAGGAAAAAGCAGGGCAGCAGCCGACCACACTGACCCGTTCTGCATCTGCATGACCTTCTGAGGCCTGGGCCCTGTCCCGTATAGGAGGGACCAACACATCCTTCCAGAGACCTACGGATGAACCCATGGAATTAGGGCATGCCCGTCTGACCCCTGAAGAACGGGCCCGCCGTGTCCGCACTGGGTCTTGCCACTATTGTGGGGCCCCAGACCATCTCATCGCCGCCTGTCCGGTGTGGCCAAAAGAGCGGGCAGTGAGAGTGGGGACACTGTCGGGCCGCCCCTCCAACCCCACCAGTCCGGGGGTCCGTTGCCTC
>NW_018127919.1:3890449-3904267 GCF_001952655.1 Monopterus albus
GTGGACCACCAGATAGATTATATGTCCCCCAGGTGCTTGGGGCCCGAACCCCGGGCTGGGCCCATGCCTCATGGATAGCATGCCATCTGGGGGTACAACGTACCATCTCCCTCCTGAAACAATACTTCTGGTGGCCCACCCCAGAAAAAGACGCAACAGAGTACCTGTGCACAGTCCAAGCCCTTACATCAGTCACCCACTGGTCTCCTTCAGCCGCTGACTACGCCTAGCCAGCCCTGGTCTCACATAGCCCTTGACTTTGTCCCCGGTCTTCCTCCCTCCCGAAGCAATGCAGTCATTCTAACCATAGTTGACCGTTTCTCCAAGGCTGCTCATTTTCTTGCCCTTCCTCAGCTCCCCACTGCTCTCGAAACAGCCCAGCTCCTGGTTCAACATGTTTTTCGCATCCACGGCACTCCCCTCACCATTGTTTCTGACCGCGGTCCACAGTCTGGTCAGCCTTCTGCACAGCCATTGGCGCTCGCCCCTGTCTTTCCTCAGGTTATCACCCCCAAATTAATGGTCAAGCTGAGCGGTTGAACCAGGAGCTGGAAAACTCACTCCGCTGTGTCTCCAATTCTGCACCTGAAGACTGGAGTCTGCTGTTGCCTTGGGTAGAATACGCCCATAACACCCTCACCTGTTCTGCCACCGGTATCTCGCCCTTTCAGGCCTCTCTTGGCTACCAACCACCTCTTCTGTCTGCCGCGGAAACCGACATTGCCGTTCCATCAGTCCACGTACATATCACTCGCTGCCACCAAATCTGGGACGAGACCAGGGCCGCCCTCTTGCGCACGGCTGACCAAAACAAACGCCTGGCCGATCGCGGCCGTAGGGCCACTCCTACCTACCAGGTTGGGCAACAGGTTTGGCTCTCAGCCACCCACGTTCCCATCAAAGAGGCATGCCCCAAATTGTCTCCCCGGTTCCTGGGGCCTTATACCATCCAGAAAGTCATGCATCCCGCTGCTGTGAAACTGTCATTGCCTGCTTCTCTCCATATTCACCCTGTGTTTCATGTCTCCCAGATCAAGCCTGTGTCCTCCAGTCCCCTCTGTCCACCATCGGTTGCGCCTCCAACGGCCCTTGAGGTGGAGGGTGGCCCAGCATACACAGTACGGCAGATCCTGAATGTCTGCCCCAGGGGCCGGGGTTTCCAATTTCTGGTGGACTGGGAGGGTTACGTTCCGGACGAACGGTCCTGGACTCCCCGATCGTTTACTCTGGATCCTGCCCCTCTCGACCGTTTCTACAGCACTCACCCGGGCAAGCCTGGTGGGCCTCAGTGAGTCCCTCCTCAGGTTTGCTCAGCTGCTCTGGCCTCCCTCACCTTTCCTACTGTCTCTTGCCCATTTACACTAATCATGTTCACCTGTTCCTCACTCCCTTATCACCAGCTGCACTTAATTAGGTTGCTCACTATATTACCCAGTTTCACTCCTCAGTCACTTGCCAGTTCGTTCTTGTCTCTAGGCCATTTTTTCTCCGTGCTGTCTCGTTTTTTTTTTGTATATTATTATTCCCTAGCCAGCTACTGTTTTGTGTTATCCCCATGGACTGTTCCTCCGGACCGTGGCTCCACTCTCCCCTCCCAGGCAGGTCAATGCTCAGTCGCCTATCTGTTCTACTATTGTCATCATCTCTCTGTCTCCACCTTCAGTAGCCACCATCACCACCGACCAGCCCAGGAGTGACCCAGCCTACGCAGCTCGGCCCAGCTCTCCATCTCCTCACCTCCTACTGTTGGTCAACACCCAGTTACTACTCATCGACAGGACTACGCACTATTTCCCTCTGTGCATTTTGTTATTTCTCCTTATCACTGTACATAATAAATCACTGCTTGCATTGAAGTCGGCTACCTGGGTCCGCCTCTTTCCCGTTCACTCACTGACAGGTGCGAACGGCACATAACACCCATACACCTTTATTCTGTCTTTGTCTATGCAGCTACTTCCACAGAATGAATAGATTTCAGTAATTATAATCTCCAAATAATTATAACTTTATGTTTTTACTCACTGCAATCTAAAATCATCTAAATGTCAGGATAAATACTTTTTTGATAGCCTTCCAGCAGTGCTTAAATAGTCCATAACAAAGCAAAGCATGGTGTGAGTATATAAATTTGTATTTTGTTTTGTTTTTGTTTTTGTTTTGATTCGACAAGAAAAAACATGACAGAAACACAGATTTCCGAAAAGGCAGGTAGATACTGTTTTTGAATTCCAGGTCTTTCCTTTAACAGAGCCGATAACGCATGATAAATGACCTAGTTGTTACTACAGTAGCACTATTTTCTTAACCGGCTTCAGAACCCTACTTAAAATGCTGGTACAGCACCTAAGGTATGGCTTGAGCTTAAAGTCATTTGCCACCTAAAATAAAAAGGCTTCAAAGTTACAAAGTACTTGAGGGCCCAAAAAGGCATATGAGGCCCTTCAATTCTTATTACATCTGCTGCACACAAAGGATATCACATGCACTCTGCTATCTACTCTGATCTGCTGTACAGTATACAGATTTCATCTGCCCAAAGATGTCTGTGCTGGCTGGGACATGTTGCCTCTCTGTGACCTATTTAATGGCAATTAAAGATTCCTCCTGGTGGACTTCTGCTAGTGACTTGCTTAAAAGGCCAAGACTATTGCAAACTCTTCATTTCACCTGCAGTATT
Source organism: Monopterus albus (assembly GCF_001952655.1). Taxonomy (NCBI): domain Eukaryota; kingdom Metazoa; phylum Chordata; class Actinopteri; order Synbranchiformes; family Synbranchidae; genus Monopterus; species Monopterus albus. The sequence continues at coordinate 3,893,130 of NW_018127919.1, forward strand.
TTTGTTATTAAATGCTGTAGTGTATCTGGGGATATGATACAAAATTATTTCACAGAGTGGCGCTTGGAGCTTATGATCATTCTGATCAGAATGCCTTCTTAGAGTAATGTTTGTTTCCTTCTCTTGCTCATTTCCAGATCAGAATGCCTTCTTAGAGTAATGTTGGTTTCCTTCTCTTGCTCATTTCCACTCATAATTCCACCCCTGCAAGTCAAATCAGAAAATACACCTGGGTCACTTTTATGACTCATAAGACACATTAGGCAGAAAATGCTGTCCTCTATTGTCTCCAGTCAGTGCCAATTACAGGGATACAGTAAATGCTTGGTCAGTTGTCATTAACCCCCCCCCCCCCTGAGGGACAGGCTGAGGGACCGATGTATTGTAAGCTGATGGATGAATTATGAGTGGCTTAGATGCAAAATACAGATGGTATACACCTCCCTACTTCAGTCCCCTGTCCTCTGTCCACCCCCAGTCCCCTGTCCTTCGTCTACCCCAGAACCATATAGCTCTCACTCTACATTTCCTGCTACTGTCCCATAAACAGCCTGTACTGTTCAGAGAAAGAAGCTTTTAATTGCATTTTCATGTAGGTGTTTTCTGAGAGTATCATTCCCCAGACACAAAGAAGAGTGCTTCGAGACAAGCTTTACGTGCTCATCAGCGCAGTCAAGCCCCACCAGGGGAAGTGTGTCAGAGTGGAGAGGTGCTGGAAGTGCAGACAGCCCTGTAGGGACACTTGAAAAAGCCATAACAGCCAGAGTATAAATAAATGCATGGAGAAAGCATTTTTCCTCATGGATGAAAAGCCTTTAACCTTTTGGTCCACATAAGAGCAGAAATTGTTCTGTAACATTTAACTTGCTTTTCTTTCCGGATAGATAATTTCTAGCTTTTATAGATAAATCAGTAGAGCCTTATTGGATTCCTGCAGCCTATTAAACATCCTCAGTCTAGCTCCATGCTAGTGAATTTGAAGATATTTGAATGTTCCAGGGGAACACCTGTGCATTTTGAAAAGCAATCCTTTTGCCCTTGGACAGTTTATTCAGCATGAATTAACACTCACCACTGTCTCCTCCTGTATAGCCACAAAATGTCAGATGTTTGTTCTAGTCCGAAATCTGACACACCACACTGATGCATAATTGATGTGGAAAAGGATAGAAAAAGAAACTGTGATATAACAAGAACAGTGTTTGATGTTTACTGGTTGGCATACCGGTTTAAATAAATCTCAGAAAGATAATGCTTAAAATAACTTATTGCTCATAAGAATAGTGTAAAAATACTGCCTTAGTGGGCCACATTTAGAAAAGCAGACAAGTGACTGTAAAATTGCAAGTCTGAATCCCAAAACCTTTTAAAAATGTTGACAGAAATGGGTGAAAAGTAGTTTCTTTCGGTTGAATTCTCTGCATCAACACTGTTAAATTGTACCTGGTGGACTGAGATGTTTGGGGAAGGTTTGACTGTCTGACAAGTCTGTTCATTTTTGCGTAACAAACAAGACAACATAATAAGATACAAAAAGCCCATTCACTTATTTTTGATCAGAGGTATTTACGCACAATGACTGTGAATGACTCATATTGCATAAAAACTATCAATACAGATTCTGCTTTCTACAGGGTTTACCATAATACTGATGCAAATAATTATTTGATACTGTCAGCAGGCATTGATAATTTAGATGCAGTTGTTGTCTAGCATTGGTATTAAAAGACCTGTCAATCAGTCTGACAGGAACAACGGGTTCTGAAGTTTTGACAGCTAGTCACTGACAGCAGGTCAATCTTATGCAAATATTTGAATCACAAATTGCATCTTCAAAACACTAAAGCGATAAAGTGCTGAGGTTTATTGATCAATAGTATCATGTTATGGTTCTACTAGACAGTAGTGGGAATTCAGTACAATGGCGCTGAGTAGTAGCACGCATACTTATTCAGGTTTTACTGGAGAAATAATGGTTAAAAAAAATTCACCTTCAGTTTCCCATCCACTGAACTGGAAGAACGGCTTCAGGCTGTACATCAATGTGACATCACAGATCATAGACATGGATCTCTGAGGGCTCATTTATACATCTTGTATACACTGAAGATACACCATATAAACTGTACACAGCAGCTTTCAATTTCAGGCTGAGATGACAGTTTTTCTCAGTCACTTTCGTAGGTTTCTTGGATCAGAAATAAAGTTCTCAAAACTACTTGTTCAACCTTCACATTATCTAGTAACTTGTGCACATCATATAAACAGTTTCTCATTGTTGTTAACTAATTACACATTCTTGGGCACATTTATGTAAATGATGATGTACAATTGCTAGTTGTTTTCTACACATCAGTTGCTTATGTCAGTTGGTTCTCTATTGAATAGTCTGACCTCCCAGAACAATTAGTCAATGGCTCATTGCAGATGTCATTACATGCAAATTGGGTGAACTAGCTGTCTTTAGTATCTCTCAGGCATATTTCTATACAGCTCTATACAGCTTTTTTTGGATCCTCAATTGTTGAACTGCTCTCAGGTGAATCTTGACTTTCACTAATGAAGAGGAATGTGTGAAGTGTTAGTTCAACCACTGATCAACCAGGTCTCTCTTGTAATATAGCTCAGCGCTGCATCTCATGAACCTTCAATTGGCAAGCATATATAGACAGAGCACAACAGTGTTAGAATTTCTGACAAAGGAAGAACTAGGAAATGAACAGCATCAACTATTGGGAAGAAGAAGAAGGAGTAAGGCTGTATGGTGAAAGGGAGGGAGGTGCAGGGAGAGGGAGAAGAGACCATGGACATTAACATGTTCCAAATGAAGTAAGGGCCACACTTGTAGACCATATTGTCAATCATGGCCGCACAATGGCCGAGACTGGTTGTTGTTGTTCTCCCAACATTCCCAACGTCCTGTCTAGGAGGTGTTTCCTGTGGTTACTTTTCTAATGTTATGTCTTTTCCTTTATGCTATGTGTTGCTGTAATACAGTTACTCTTCTGTATCTTAATGACAGTAAAAACTGTAAATGTGAATCTGTGATACTTTGAAACGTTGAAACTGACACATATAGAACTGCAGCCTTGTGTATTTTGAATCACTGTCATCAAAACCTGAGCCACAGTTTACATATAAAAAAACTTCCAGAGTACACTGTTGTACTGACGACATGACTAAACATTCCACCATAATGATGGCACAAGGACTCGTCATTCTGATGCACTGACATGTCCACTGACATAAGTATTTACTTAAGTATTTATTTAAACTAAGCATTCTGGGCAAGTGATGCTGTTTTGCAGGTTTTTTCCATTGTGTGACGCGGTTTGTACAAACTGTGTGGAGAAATGCTCTTACTGTTTCAAAAATATCAAGGATGATTCGAGAAAAGTACCAAAGTGACTGAGAAAAATTGTAAGAGAAGAGCAATATGACCATACTGTGTGTGACTGTTGAGAGGGAAGAACGATTAACTACTCAAAACAAAGGAAGAGACAATCTGTAAAAACTATGCACTGAAAAAAAGGACTCACCAGGTCTTTGGATTTACACAAATTATGCTAGTATATGCAACGCAATTCATTCATATTTCCTCTGTTAACATAATTCAAACAAGTTAACCCCTAAAGAAAATTATGTTGGTTTTACACATTATCATTGTGTGGGACCGATGTACATATTACAATCAAGTAAATCCAACAAATCTTTTTTTTCAGTGCAGCAATTTTAGAAAATGGTAGGTTTAGGTGAGAGGTCATACAGTACAAGTGTAGATGTTTTTCCTTTTACTATCGCATAATTGTGAAGTGGAAGGAAAATGATACATGGTGATCAAGATTTTTTACAAATAAAAATCTGAAAAGTGTGGCGTGCATATGTATTCAGCCCCCTTGAGTCAATACTTTGTTGAAGCACCTTTTGCTGCAATTACAGCTGCAAGTCTTTTGGGGTATGTCTCTACCAGCTTTGCACATCTAGAGACTGCAATTTTTGCCCATTCTTCTTTGCAAAATAGCTCCAGCTCAGTCAGATAGGTTGGAGAGCATCTGTGAACAGCAGTTTTTAAGTCTTGCCACAGATTCTCAACTGGCTTTAGGTCTGGACTTTGACTGGGCCATTCTAACATACAGTACGAATATGCTTTGATCTAAACCATTCCATTGTAGCTCTAGCTGTACATTTAGAGTTGTTGCCCTGCTAGAAGATAAACCCCCGCCCCAGTCCCAAGTCTTTTGCAGCCTCTAACAGGTTTTCTTCCAGGATTGCCCTGTATTTAGCCCCATCTATCTTCCCATCCACTCTGACCAGCTTCCCTGTCCCTGCTAAAGAAAAGCATCCCCACAGCATGATGCTGCCAGCACCATATGGATGGTGTGTTCAGGTTGATGTGCAGTGTTAGGTTTCCACCACACATAATGTTTTGCATGTAGGCCAAAAAGTTCAATTTTGGTCTCATCTGACCAGAGCACCTTCATCCACATGTTTGCTGTGTCCCCTACATGGCTTGTGGCAAACTGCAAACAGGACTTCTTATTGCTTTCTTTCAACAATGGCTTTCTTCTTGCCACTCTTCCATAAAAGCCAGATTTGTGGAATGCATGACCAATAGTTGTCCTGTGGACAGACATCCCACCTGAGCTATGGCTCTCTGCAGCTCCTCCAGAGTTACCATAGTCCTCTTGGTTGCTTCTCTGATTAATGCTTTCCTTGTCCAGCCTGTCAGTTTAGATGGACGGCCATGTCTTGGTAGGTTTGCAGATGTGCCATTCACTTTTCATTTTCAAATGATGGATTGAACAGTGCTCTGTGAGAAGTTCAAAGCTTGGGATATGTTTTTATAACCTAATCCTGCTTTAAACGTCTCCACAACTTTATCCCTGATCTGTCTGGTGTGTTCCCACGTTATTTCCCTAATCACCTTTTTTCTTCTGGAGGTATCCAGAGGCAGAGTGTGAGCATGCATGTGTGTGTGTGTGTGAGTATATACTGTATATACTGTATATATAAGGAATAAGACCGCACCAAAGTGGGGCGAGTGGGGAATTAACTATATATATACAATATATAAATCTTTTTTTTTCTTATTCCTTTCTTTAAGCTTGGATCCTCTACCAGAGGCCTGGGAGCTTGAGGGTCCTGTGCAGTAGCTGTTCCTAGCACTGCACTCTTCTGGACAGAGATCTCAGATGTTGTTCCTGGAATTTGTTGGAGCCACTCTCCCAGTTTAGGGGTCACAGCCCCTAATGTTCTTATTACTACAGGGACCACTTGTGTCTTCACCTTCCACATCTTTTCTAAATCTTCTTTCAGCCCTTGGTATTTCTGGAGCTTCTCGTTCGCTTTATAGTATTTTTTCTTACAAAATCTACTGTATTATGCATGCTTCATCTTATGAAGTACATTTCAGCACTACATTACATTTAAATGTATTTCTTTTTAAAACTTCTTTATGTGCTATATGTCAGTTATTACTTTATACCTTTTTTAACATTACTATTCTAGCTCCAATCCTTACTGGAACAACACTGAATCATTGACTAGTATATTAGATCGGATAGCTTAGCTCAAATGTGCTGAAACTGCAAATAGATCATTGTTTGGTTGCTGTCCTATAGCCTGCTCTACACTGATCTATGTGTGTTGACAGGTTTGCCAACACAAAGAAGTATTCAGAATAAACAATTATTTTCTGTCTACCTTTGGGAATTACTTTAATTCTTGCTGGCTGCTCCTCAAAAAAAAATGTCGTTGATCAACTGCATTCACAGGAATTAATCATGAATCAAATGAACTGCTCCCGGGTGTATTTAGTGCAGTTGGACAGCTTGCAAGAATTAAAAAATAAAAATAAAATTCATCTAGTCTAATTCCAGTTACTGGAGACTGAAAGAAAAAGTGGTACATTTTATCATCAGTCTGCATTACTAACAACATTTTCTATCACTCAAAATGCAAAATGCAGGAGAAGGTTTCATAAAATAATGTAAGTGGCAATGAAATGATCTATTTAACTATACAGTATGAGCTACTGTGTGTGGTCACTTTCATTGTAATGCTCTCCTTTTTTCCTTTCTCAACATCCCCTGGGATTCCTGTATTGACAACCTCAGTATGATTGTGTGACAGTTTTTTTTCTCTTTTTGTTTTGTTTTGATCTTGCACTGTGAATTACCAATGTATGTTGCAGAAAATGTCACAGGAGTGTGTTGTATGAAATAACAATGCCGTTCACAGTAGGCAGTCTGACTTAGCAGTTCTTTCCTTCCGTTGCTTGGCTCTTGTTGTGTCTGTTTCTCTCTTTGATGCCTGCATTGAAAAACACTAAGACAGAAACTTGTGTTTCAGCGCTTAGAAAAAGCTTAGTATTTTTTTTTCTCTTCACAAAATGGATATTTTTTCCTCTGTGTTGTGAGGACTGGCAAACAGTTGTTAGTGTATGTGTCAAACAATTGGTGACATATTTGTTTTTTATTAATGGTTACTGTAAACAAGACTTATTTCACTAGTATTTCTGCAGCTTCACCACCAGAAGGATTTTTATTTCTGCAGCGGTTTAATAGTTACAGGAGGCCATGTTGGGGTGATAACTATACAAACATTCTTTGCAAAGCCTATATAGCAAAGAGGCAAATTTGTGTAAAACAATCCACGAATACTAATCACATGCTCTATGTGATAATATTTTATCATAGCTCAAATTAATCCTCAGCCTTTTTCTCTCCTTTCTCCCTGTCTTGCCTTTAGGCTTTGTCATTCTTTTTAATGCTACCTGATCCCATTTTAACATTGCCAGGAGGAAAAGCAAACAAGTAGTTATTTGTTATAAAATCAACATTAATATTGAACATTAACTTTACTTATTAAAGTATGCTAATGGGCTGTTCAATGCCGACAAGGACACAATGGACTGTTTGTATATACTGTAGTGCAAATGTATGCTATTTGGCTGACAACTAACTTACTTCTAAAGGTGGGCGGTGGGTTCCATTAGCAACCACTGATGAAACACTGCAGAAAATGTTTTAACTGCTGTCTTATTTACTGCTCCCAACATGTTGAGTCTTTATTTTTTAATGTGACTTTTCCATTCAAGGATATTCATAAACTGCATGATGCAAAATGAAGATGTGATAAAACATTCTCCATAAATTCAGCCAGGGGCACATTAACAGATATTTTCATATACAGTATAGACAGCATCCAGATATGTTGCTGCATAACTTTTAAAAATTAGATGACAAAAATCACTCTCAGATAATAAGAGCAAATAATCTTCTGCACATCAAAATTAATGGTTTGTTTATTGCACTGAGCTACTCTTGACTTAGAGTGCACTCTTGCATTTGGCTACATGATAAAATAAGCAATTTACCAAAAACATAACATTGCCCTTTATCCAAACCTCACTGACATGAACAATTTACATTATTACTTTTTTATGTCAGTTTTTTTTCACTGAATTAAAACATACAGTATAATCAGTCTTACCCAGTCCTAAACACTGAACACAGTCAGTCACCTTCATTAGGAACTACCTTATGCTGTAAACTGTGCAATTTGTCTAAAGTAGGGATCAGACTAATTACATTCTTCAGTATCTCTGTCTCCCTACTGTGACTTTGTAAATGACAAATTCATTATGAAGCACAAACAATTTCTGCACTCTTAAAAGAGTATAAGAGACCAGACAAGCCGCTTTGAGCACATTGTTTTCTACAATAATATTCATATATGGTAACCAAAGCTAATTTATACTGGAAGAAAAACATCCATTCAATTGTTTTTACTCTCATTTTTACATTTTAGTAGGGACCAACTACACCAGCAGGCCAGAATCAGTGTGTGACTTCTGACAGCTGTAATATTTATGACAAGAGCAATAGTCACATAATTATTATAACTATCATATTATCTGGTTGTTACTTGTAATTAGCACTATATAAGGTAGGACTTTATTGATCCCACAATGGGGAAATTCCTTTGTTTCAGCAGCAGTAACAAAACACCATAAGAACAAACACCACACACATATCATGAGAGACAAATTCCAAGTACCTTAAAACCAGGCAAAATATAATATTTGAGAGACAATCAGGAACAAGATAATCCTCCCACAATTAATCCCTGAGAAACAAGTCAAAAATACCTAAGAACAAGACAAAATATAGTATTTGAGAGGAATCAAGAAATCAAGGACAAGAATATTGCTTCCATAATTAATCCCACAATGGGGAATATACCTGTGTTACAGCCATAAGGATCTCTGAAGAACTACTCAAAAACACCTAAAAACAAGACAATATAATGCTCTTGAGAAATATCAAGAACAAGATATTATTTATGTGCATATTTACAATGCATTTCTTCCCCCAGGATTTGAGCATTGCACCTCAGTTGATTATTGCATAGTCCCTCATAATTTCACCTAGTTTATCACTGCAGTGATATACAGTATTATACAGTCTGATTGCTGTGGGGAGGAACGACCTACGGTAACGCTCCTTCCTAAACTGGGGATGTAACAGTCTTGTGCTAAAAGAACTGTTCAGAGCCTCCAACGTGTGGTGAAGAGGATGGGAGGGGTTATACATTATGAATGTTAGTTTTGCCATAACCCTGCTATTACATTATTACTGAGTCATAAATTAAACCCCTATCATTTGTTTACCATTACATTTCCTATTTTAATTATTTTTAACTGCTCTACTCATATTTATTCAATGTGAAGGACATTTGAGGAAAAAAATGTGTCTAGAATGTCCTGGTGTTTATTTAAACTAAAGTGTACCAAACATTCCTGGGTTCACTGTAGTTTATATAGCTCACTTGATAAAAGAAAAAATGAATTAAACATTTGTACCTGTTTATTTCATTTCAAAAGATTAAAATGTAGTTTTACAGCTAAATGAATATTTCAAACAGAAAGGCTCTGATAGAATGCATTTGAGAGTTGTTGCGTGTTGTGTCTCCGTACAATAGGCTTGGTGGACTCCAAGCTTGGAGCACTTTGGCTGCAAAGTGGCAGGAAGAGAATGGCCTCTGTCCAGCTGAGATAATGGAATTGGTGTGTTCTCTCCGAGCTGAGCTGCTGGCTGGAGTTAATAGCAGGAGCTTCTACACTCAAACCCTTTCCATGGCTTGGGCTGTTCTCAGAGAGCAAAAGAGATGGTTTTGGTAAGATGGATAATGGATGTATAATGGATTAACTGGAAGGTGGCACATACAGTTTGTAATTGTTCTTGAAGCTGCTAATGTGTAATTAAAATGACTTAACTCTTCATATTTAAATCCAAGTGCTATTCATGCTAGACCAGCAGCACTATTTTGTTCTGTTACTGAGTGCATCTCTCACAGACTGCCACCATTAGCATCACATACAATGTCTCCTCTGGGTTTATAGGACCACAACAGCCACAGTTACTCATGGGAAAACCCCCAGAACCCCTTAATTTGCAGTGAAAAAAAATCACCTGCAATATATATGTAAATATACTGTAATACAGTATATGAAATTGTATTAACGTTGTTTCATGATTATCAGCAACTTCCTGCCACATACTCTTATTTTGGTTCAGTTCCGCTGTCCCATTAAACCCCCATCTGTGCTTGTTTAGCCACTCTGTTTTCAGACGCTGTTTCCTATCTGCCTTATTAAGTCACTCTGTATTTACAGCTTCAATCAGCATTCATTTCTTGCAGGATTGTCATTGAACTCTAAGTTCTGCTAGTCTCTCCAGCCAGCCTACATGCTCTCTGCTGGGTAGCCGACCTGTTTATCCGTGCACACTGATCTCGCTTGCGTTCTGTCTGAACCCTGTGTTCTTCTGTGAACGTGTCAGCTCACTCTCAATCTGGTTAGTAGACTGCTCCTTATCTGCTTAATTTGCCCTGATAATTATTAACCTGGCTCAAAACAGATTCCTCCCTGCACCTTGTTTCTTCCCACCACTAGCTGGCTGCTTATATTCCTTGCTGTTAAAGTCCCCATGGCATGCATGTTTCCAGCCATTTAATGTTTAATCTTGGGTACCTCTAGATTATTCTGGCACCCCTCATAATTCCAAATAGTCTATATTTTTTCAGAACAATAAAACCAAAATGAGAAGATATTTTGTGAATGCGCAAGACTCCTGCTGCTGGAGTTGTGTATCAAGTGGACAACACGATGATTGTTGGGCATCAATTAATTTGAATTTCTCCTCCATAGATAGGTAAACAACAGTATATGTACCGATGAATTACCCACTTCGTTTCTAACACTCTAAACGAAGTGGGTAATTGAGAAACCCCACATTTTAACTGGCATAATGCGGTCAGTAACTCCAGCCTTATAATAATTTTCTCTAATGTTACAGAAACAAGGCATTAACAGATATGCAGTGTATGTTTTTTTGAACTTACTGTTAAGTGTTACTGAGTAGTAAAAACATCACTCCCTTTCAAGTACGTACTGTAGCTTCAAGCTTGGTAAATCCAACTGCTGGCCGCTGCTTCTTCCCTCACACAACCACACACTCAAAGCAGTGAAATTAATTAACAGGTAGGGTAACTCTGACAATAACATCATGGGTTGCCATTAATACCTATCAATGACAAATAGCGTATCGGCTGTGCAATTTTGATTGCTGTCAGATCCATTTTCCATCAGGTCAAGCAGAAACTATAAATGAAGCTTGCTGTTTTGGGCTTAGGTCAAAATATGAATTCTGCATGACGTGTACACACTAGAGAAGAAATCTCTGATAAAACTCACCTCGAGTTAATTATACTCACAAACATCATGGACCACCAGAGACTCTTATTACTGACTGCTTGAATACAGAGGAGAATTGCTCCACATCTGATACCATTTTAAACTCTTAGTAATCTTTGCAAAACAACAATCTGTTTGCCCTATTGTCAAATTTATCCCTTTTCAATGATCCAGTCTGAAGGAGATAGATGTACATCACCATTAATTACAGCAATTATCACTCACTGATGATATAACAAGCTCTAAAACAATTTCCCCTTCTTCCCGTCTCTCTGTCTTTTCCTCCCACACTGTCTCTGTAGAAGTATTTCATTGCACAAATATATACTTGACATTTATACTAGTTCATAAGGAAAAACTACAAGCATAACATTCGTTA
>NW_018127919.1:3904313-3906686 GCF_001952655.1 Monopterus albus
GCAGACACACACTATTATGCCAAATTTACAAGACTGCTGACTAAACTTGAGCTTATTCCTTACGTACACAGAAAATATATTGCCTAGAGTGCAAAGAAGCATCCATCTATAAGATACTACAGTGCTTTACTAACTCCACTGTCACCACAGAGGCGGTGTTCAATAAACTAGAATTCTTATTCTTGATTTAACAAGGCACGTTTACTAAAAATACATCCACCAATAGCTGTGGGGGGGAGTTATAGGCTATGTGTAACCATACTCACAGCTGAAAGTTAACAAGTACAAACACTACAGCCTTGTCTTGTTGGCCTTAGAGCAGATCTACTACTGCAGTTTCTCCATGCCTTGTTTAATGCCCCGCTCAGGGGCATTTCAGCTATGGTGGTTGACAGAGGTGAGGTCACTCCTCTCTCAGCTTCCTAACCAGATTTACTGTGACTGAAGAAGCACCATTTCTTTGCACAAGCTTGTACCTTTAGCCAGTGTTGCACTGCATGTTGCTGAAAGAGAGCTCCTTCCTATGACTTTTATAAAGTTTGTTCTGAAAGAAATGTTTGGTCAGTCTGGTGATTAATTACTTTGTGATTGAGGAAACATATCATGTTCTATTTTGACTAATAAAATATTAAAATGAAACTACTGAATGCCAGTGTTGTAATGTGTAATCTGGTAAAGGTGCATACATGGTGGAACATTTAGGAACAGATTTTTTGAGATGATTATTTTCATCAGATTAAATGTGTACTTTATTCAGTAATAAATTAAGCATTGAGTACAGAAAATGTAAATTAAAAGAAAGTTAAAAATGCCCATCACAGCCCACCAAACCTTGAAGCTGAAGCAGCAAAACATCTGAATTGGGAACAAACATCTGAATTAGAAACAAATTAATGCTTTGTAAAGGTCTTAAATAACAATAATATACAGTATTATAAAAATTGGTGTTATGTTTATATCGGTTTTTACCAACCACTCTATTCAGCAGTAGTAGGTTTAAAAAGTATTACACTGTATATGTGTTGTTGTAGTAATCCTATATCATCAGATTCTGTATGTATTTGAAATGCATTTGGAAATTATGAGTGCCGCCATGACTAAAACTGACTGAAATTGACAAGGGCATGGGAGTTCACTGACTACAGGTTGTTTGCATGGTAATGAGGACATGCTCAGCAATATTTGCTAATAAAGCTGAGCTAGAGTGGTACTGAAATGGCTTCACTGGTTCAATAAAAACTGTACTTGCTCTAGTAATATTGAAAGACAAGACCATTTTCAAGGGCTATGTTAACTTTTTGAAATTATCATTCTTGCATCCTTTCATAATATAAAATAGAAGATGCAGATTTACTCTTTACAGCTGGATCTTTGAACCCAGATGGAAGGATCTGTTGCACCCCAGACTGTGAAAGATTAAAAGATTTGCCATGTGGCCTTATTTCAACTTTCATGCTCTGTGTTGTAAATATTCCTGCGTTTTTAATGTTGGTATGAAGACAATGTAATTTCTGACATTTGTTTTTATAATAGAATAACTCTTAGCCAAACTAATATAACATAATAGTAAGCTGGACACTATCATATAGTTTCCATGGTCACTAGATGCCAAGATGTAAACTGTTATCACGGGCCTTGAGATTCACCTCTAGCCTAATCACACATTAGTGTTTCCCCCTTGTGCAAATGTGACTGTTGATGGGCTTTCTAAAGTGAGAGCTGGGTTCAGGTCTGGACGAAATCATCCACTCGCCTCATTTGGATGCTTCACTGCACTCAGGGAAATATTTCATGAGGACTAAGTGACTAAAACACACAGTGAGCATTTTTTATCAGAGCTTTACATTTTAATATGGTTCTGATATTTAAAAGTTTGAAGTTGAGGACAGAAACTTGGTGTCTGTGCAGTAAATGACAAGGGTTTAGATATCTAAAAATATATGAACATTAATGACATCAGTGATGACATTTATAAGCAGATCTTATCAAACATTTGTTAGTGCATATCTGGTATACAGTAGGGATGTGCAGAAAGCCCAGTATTTGTATTCAAATCTCTGTTGAGGCAGTACAATTATTAGTATCATACTCTATGTGGGAAACAATTCCACTACAGTAGATGTCTATCTGACAATGCTGTTACCAAGTTTAAGGAAATAATTCCGTCATTATTTACTTCAGTGCCATTTGTCAACACAGTGGAAGGAGGCCACCTTAACTTTACTCCCACACAAATCGATAATCTTGTTGATAGTACTGCAGCCTTCCTGCGTAATACACTTGATACCATTGCCCCTCTGAAAAAGAAGGTAGTGAAACAGAGGAGGCTAGCCCCGTGGTACAGCTCGCAGCTCCGCTCCCTAAAGCAGGCAT
>NW_018127919.1:3906976-3907817 GCF_001952655.1 Monopterus albus
GAAACATCTGTGAGACCTCATTTATACTTGGACTACTTCTCCCCTATAGATCTCTCTGAGTTGACCTCAACAATTGCTTCATTTAAATCATCGACATGTCTCTTAGACCCCATCCCGACCAGATTGCTGAAAGCCATCTTACCCCTAATCAACTTGTCCATATTACATCTAATCAACCTCTCTCTACTAACAGGCTGTGTTCCACAGGATTTTAAGGTTGATGTAATTAAACCTCTACTCAAAAATCCTACTCTTGACCCAGGTGTTCTAGCTAAAATTCCTTTTATTCCTAAAATCATTGGAAAATCTGCTGCTAAGCAGTTATGTGACCACCTGCACAGTAATGATTAGTTTGAGAATTTTCAGTCTGGTTTAAGAGTCCATCATAGTACAGAAACTACATTGGTGAAAGTCACCAACGATTGCCCCCTGGCCTCAGATAAAGGACTCGTCTCCATACTTGTCCTCTTAAATCTCAGTGCTGCTTTTGACACCATTGGTCACAGCATCTTATTACAGAGATTAGAACATGTTATTAGGATTAAAGTAACTGCACTAAGTTGGTTCAAATCTTATTTATCAGAAAAATTCCAATTTGCTCATGTTAATGATGAATCTTCCACACAGACTGAAGTTAGTCACGGCGTTCCACAGGGCTCTGTGTTAGGTCCAATTCTCTTCACTTTATACATGCTCCCTTTAGGCAATATTATCAGGAAGCACAGCATAAATTTCCATTGCTATGCAGATGATACTCAATTATAGTTGTCTAGGAAACCAAATGAATCAGATCAGCTGGTCAAACTTCACGCATGTCTTAAAGACGTGCTTGAAGTTCTCA
>NW_018127919.1:3908829-3914179 GCF_001952655.1 Monopterus albus
GCCAAGTGCTGCTCAAGGGGGATTTGTTGGGTTTTCCCTCTGTAATAATAGTGATAACAGTAAGGTCTAGACCTTACTTTGTAAAGTGTCCTGAGATGACTTTTGTTGTGATTTGGTGCTATGCAAATAAAATTTGATTTTATTTTATTTGATTAGTATTTGAATAAAAATGTAAATAGGTGTAACAATCCAGTTTTTGCTTTTAACCTAATTTAACATCCACACCCGTTATTTTCAAAGCAATCCCGCACACTGGCAGCAAACTTATTAGTGTCGCTGTATCAGAATACACTGTTGTCCCATTTTTAAATTACACATGTCTGAGTGGAAACCTCAGCCACAATGAATACTTAACTGTTTGTCTTTAAACATGAGACTTTTGTTAAAACACAATTCCAATCCAATTTGTATTTAGCACTTTATGGAGGTCCATATATAGTGGCACATCCCCTTCTTGCAGTTCTGTATGCAACAAGCCTGTCTCCAAGAAACTGTTTACATGTTTCTCATTAGTGTTGCCATACAATCTTTTGAGTTAACCATCATTACCTGCATTATATTAAAGTGTTGTTTTCTTTTTGGTGTGAACTGCTAGGTTTGTGTACTGCACACATAGCGTAGGAAGAAAGTCAGCGCTAGTGGGCATACACACATACAGTAGTAATGGAGACAGAGGTTTGCATCTAGCATGTGGTTATGATAAGGTAACTAAAAACACTGAGTAGAAAAATGTAGGATTTAGTTGAAGTAGATACATCCTATCATGCGCTTCAAGTCCCTTTTCAGCATTAACTAAGACATTTATTTTTCCTTAACCCCAAAGAGGGGCTGTGACGGCATCATGATCATAACCATGCTTTAGTTGTTACAAGCATTGTTGCAGTTTGAGGTGTCAGTGACAATGGCATTTAGTAACTTGGTAGATACTTTCATTAAAAACACTTTTTTATTCTTTTTATTTAACAAATGTAATCCAGGAAACAATATATTCCTGTCAAAAAATGTTTGCCTTTTTATAATAATAGTATATAAACATAATTTGCATGAGTCAGGGTTGCAGCATGCAGGCACTCAGAGAATAAGACTCAAGGATAGATGTCTTGTTTGTGAGCATGAGGTTTGACATTTTGCAACTATAACCTCTGTGCTGTCAAATTGTCATCACGTTAATTCTATCCTTAGGGGACAGGAATTATTCATCGATGTCATGGCTTGATGACCCCATTTTGCCAGTCTTATCACCTTAAAAAATGTGTGAACACGGGCCATCATGGATTGCAGCAATGGCTGAAGAACCCAGCCTCTCTACACAGCATGAGGTAAGAAGGTTTGCAAAATATAATACTGGCTTGCAGAGTATTGCACCATATGGCACTGACCCATAGACCACCCTAGTCCACGGATGCCCTCACATGCCAATTCACCCAGCAAATATGGATATTTTTTGCATCTGAACTGAGAAGAGAACCCCTAGGCCCGCCCCATTCAGGTGGCAATCAGACTACTTGGGTGAAGCTTTTAAGCAAACCACTGGTCACTGGCTGATTTCACCCTTGATCCTATCAAATGACTGACTTATTACAGATCTGCTGGAAGGGACACACATTGCGACTGAATTGAAATGACAGTGACATAAAATCAGGCTATAATTGGTTTATTGCTAAGAGAACGATTACAGCATGAGAACAGCTGACAGGTACAGGCAAAAAACATACATTTTCATATTCTCACTGAACTTGAAACATTCATACTCTCACACTGGAAAAGTCTAAAGTTTATTTAGTGAAAAGAAAAATAAAAACATATTTTGCAAGCACAGGTGCACAGTGGCAGCTGTACTGTAGCTCTGTGGAGCTTTGCTGTGTGTCTGTGGCACTCACTCAGATTTGTTTGTTCTGGTTCTGTTTTTCTGTTAACAAAGGTCATCTTGGTCAAGGAAACTGTGCTTCTATCTAGAGTTACCATTATATATATACTTCCTATAGTGAGCTCTGTCTTCTGACACTTTACCCCAAATAATATACTAATGGCTCAGCATTATGAACCTGTTGACAGCTTAAATGAACTTAAGGTCACAACTTTGTTGAAAAGCATGTATCAGTTTACATTCATTTAACTTGCCTGCAGTACTGGCTAGTGACCTGTTATGTGGTACTATTAGTATTTTTTTGATACAGGCAAATTTCTATTCGCTCCACTATCAATACATCTTCAGCCGTAACGATCCATGTCGGCTTAATTTTAGGCTGACCATACCAGTATTACAAATAACAATTTTAACAGATTTTTGTTATTTCCTGTCTCTTTTTCTAATGTAAAACAAGGTTCCATTCCCAGGAACATCTAAATTTAAACTCTGGTTAGCTGGAGCTTTTTTTAACATTGTGTCTGCAAAAATGTCTTGAGCTTACTTAACCTTTATTATAAATATAATCAAGCATCAAATATTAATTCATGGACAATATGATGTATTTCATAAATGCATTCTATACTCCATAAACATTTAAAAGCACGAAAAATACTCTGGTTGGAATAACAATTAATCTCTAATATGGTTTTTCCACAAAACAAAAAAACTTAAATACTAAATTAAAAAAATATTGACCTCTAATTCTTCTCCCACACTGTAAAATGCAGAACATATTAATATACAAATATTTTTAATTTCAAAAGATTAACTGATGTGTCCCACTTCATAGAAATGTTTACATTAAATCATATCAAGTTATGGCTGGCTTCCAAACTAGTTGTGATGTTAGAAAAATCATCTTGTGCATTAATGTATTAGCCTAGGGTTTACAGTGGGCACAGAGATTAATGTGAAAACAGTCTTTTATTGGCAAATTCTGCACATACAATATATCATTCTGCACAGTGAAGGACAAACTGTAGTGTAACAAAAAAAAGCAAAAACATTTCTGATAGGAGACAGACTTTAAATGATACAGTTGGCATTTTCTGTATGTTTATTGTCAACAATAAATCAAATGTTTTTGTCAGCTTCTCAGTATAAACAATGTGGCTGTCAGCCCCTAGCTCACTGGTTTCTGCAAATGTTGAAGAACTAAACACAAACAGCTCCAGTACTTAAAAAGTAACTATATTTCCTAAACAGCTGAGCTCTGTAGTTTTTAGCAAAAGTTACTCATATGGGTAAATAATGCTGGTGCCTATTTTAGCTGTGGATTAATAGACACTTGGTGTTCTGTTCAGTAGCAGGATGATGAATGTGGGACTGACTAAAATAAACACTAGAGTTTTATGGCACAGAGAAATAAGGTTGGGTGCACAGACTTGTTAGTACCATTAGATGGTAATTACATTAGTCGGCTTCAGTAGATTCTTTTGACAAAAGGAACATCTGTTTTCTTATTCTTTAAAAAGACACTACAGTCAAACATTTGGATATACCTTCCTATTGAACTGAATGGGAAAGGGTGTTCAAGCTTCTGAATGGTAGGGTACGTTAAAATAATTTACTGCTGCACGTATGGTTCACAATATGTATTTGTATTAACAGAGGTGTTAAATATTGAAAAAAATGCAGGTGATAGAAACTGAAGCTCTTTGGTAATAGCTTTACTGTAAATATGTGTTAAAATAGAACTACATCAATAACAAATATAACTACATAAGTAAGAAAAAAAGCTTTTTAAAAAACTCCAAAACATCAGGAGATGTTGGAGAAGAGAACTAACAAGTGGCCGGGCATATTCCTAAGTAATAGAGTGCCATAGGGATGACATATTTTTGTAGGCCAATCCAGAATTAGCATCACCCTGGTTCCCTCCACAAAAAGCCAATGGGATTTGTCCATATGCTTTTGTATTATTGCAAAAAATAAGCTGTGACAAACAGTCTATGACACTTTCATGTTTTTGATAGTGGTCATGGCTATGTCAGTTAGAATAGTTTGCAAGAGGCTGTAAAGGTGGACTAGTAAGTAAATAAGTCTCCGTGATGACTTTTAATATAGTGTGTGTAGTCTCATTTAGCCATTTGTTAGCAGCCACCATTTTTAAGACACGTAAAACCATTAAAAATCATGAGTGAGGTATTTACTGATGCATTTTATCTTGAGGAACAAAATGTGAACATGTATTGGCCTTGTAGTAATTGCAGACCTTATATCAGGACCCAAACCAAAATCCCATTTAAAAAAAACAAACAATTGACCTCAAGAGAGGGAACCAGAAGTGCTAAAATGCTAACTCAGTTCCAGGTTATAGGACTTAATACTACAGCACTCTATGAGATGGAAGGCAGTTTAATACTGAGTAGCTCTCTAATAAACAGGAAGTTCCACCTTTTCCTTTCAGAACTGGACCACCTTCTTTTACTCTTATTTCTACAAGTAATTTTATGGCATTCTCTTGCAATCCTTACTTGACTAGAACAATACGAAAGAATCATGCTACAACAGCAAATATTGGTATCATTTTTAATAATTGCAATACAATATGGCAATGAACCTACAGTATGTATGTCTCTCGGCTGGCCTGGGAACGCCTCGGCTTTCCTTCGAAGGAGCTGAAGGAAGTGTCTGGAGAGAGGGAAGTCTGGGCATCTCTGCTTAGACTGCTGCTGGTTCCGGATAAGCGGAGGAAGATGGATGGATGGATGGATGGATGGCAATACATTGTTAATGCTGGCATTACTATAATATAATAACTGCATATCATCAGAAACTTGATGAAATTAGAACATAACCAAAAACTTGTGGGGAAGGATTTAAATGGGACATCATCAAATTTAACCTGTAGAAATGTAGGGCATTCATTACTTGAGTGCACTGCTGGAATATGACTTTGATGTGTATAAGATGTGCAAGTAGAAAGGGAAAGAAGAAGAAGTGTGACTGGAACGGTAACTACTCTGATAACAGAGCTAAAATTCTGTTGAGGGAGGCATCGCTTTTCATATACTCCAATTACATGACTGCCCTACATGGCCATCATAAATCATAAAACAGTTCATAGTCCTGTAATGGAGACATGCAATTACTGACAAGTTGGGCCTGGTTGCTTCCTGATCCTGTTTTTCTGTTCTCAGTTGTGCAAGGAAGGGACTGGAACTAATTTTGCTTTTCACAAATGTGGTATTGAATGTGAAGTGAAATGAAGTGAAGTGAAAGTATGCTTTGATTAAAGGTATAACTGCATGGCATAGAACGATGAAAATGAAAGATTTCTGCTACTAATGATATGGAAAGAAACCGGAGGGCATATCAGCACTATAACAGGGTCAACAGTGAAGTGTAACTGCTGTGTATTTTTAATTTATGGTGTACAATAATGTACAATTACGGTTAAATCAATGAAATATATTCATGGGGGGGGGGGGGTGTAGG
>NW_018127919.1:3914193-3917591 GCF_001952655.1 Monopterus albus
TTTAGAGTTTCAGTAATGGCTGGGTATGCTGACACATCTATTTATGTTGAGCAGCAGACTTTTTCAGTGGTAACCACTGTTGCCACACAGCAAGAGGGTCATTGACATTTGAATAATGCAGCTGAGTTGACCTGGAAATTGCACACAACTGCACACAAGTGTGAATAAAACTGAATATTTTTGTCTATATGCACAGATGATGTGATAAATATGTACTTACATTTTGCATTGGCATTTTAAGTAAATGTATGTTTACATATTTGAAATCAAGAAAAATCTTTTCTAATTCCCTAAACTGGTTGTCTTGGATGGCATATTTCCTCCATCATGCATATAAAAGCCCTTTTTTCTTCTTTTTAAAATTTTTATCTCCAGATCTTTCTGTAAAGTTCACATATTCCTTATCTGAGCTGCACAGAACTCTCTTTACACACTCCTTATCTTCAGGTAAAAAAAAAAAAACATACTTAAATCAGGCAGTTATGTTTCTCTATTAGATTCACTGCCTGCAGGTTATCCTTGCTGGCCTGTCATTTGACTGAGTGATGTACTTTTGTGTGGTCAGATATTGAAACTGATGCACAACATTTTGTCATCCTGACATCTCAGTTCAAGCATACAAATGCCATGGTGTAGCAAGGGTGCCTCAGAGTACACATTATGGAGAAAGTGTAAGGTAGAGCATTGGTTTTGTTTTGAATATAAAACAGATTTTTAAAAAAATACATTTTCAGGGTTAGAATTACATAGTTTCCTTAATTTGCAGATGTGTTCATTTTAGCTAGATGTGGAACAGATGTGTAAAATCACTCAAGGGTTTCACATTTTGCAGACCTTCCAGTGTTGCTTGGATTCCGTGTTGGAAGGGTTTACACACTGAATTACGCTCTTTCAAATTAATGAACTCATATGTCAATGTTTTATACTTTAGATTTGTTAGAGTAATCACTGATGACTGGCTTAGGAATAGTGCTTGTCTACTACTCGAATCAATCACGATTTAAGATCATTCAAATAGGGTAAAAGAGTGTCATTTCTCACTATACATGCAAAAATCTGAAAAGGATTCACACACTCTGTGGCTATGGACACACTGCAGATACTCTTAAGTATACTTGCTACTCCTCTCTGCCATGCTTCAGCCCTGTAAGGTTCACACACAGTTTGCGTTTTAAAGAAATGTGGGATTCCTTTGACAAGGGGTCACTCCTCTGCACAACTGCCCTCACCACTTTGAAAATACTAGGTACTGACATGTGTATTTGACTGTGGGTGTGATAAGCCTACACTGTATTTATGAAAGTCACATAAGCAGTGAGAAACACAAGATAAATGATAAAACCTGAGCTAATGGTGATGCAGCTCAGTTGTTACCTTTCCAAGAGTGGGGGTTAGGTTTTTGCTTGTATTTGTTTGTCTGTTTTTAACAGCATAACTCAAAAAGTAAATAACAAGATTTTGATGAAATCTTCTGGAGAGGAACAGTATGGCCCATGAAACAACTTATTAGATTTTGGTGCTGATCCATATCATCATTTGGATACAGGAGTATTTTAAAAGATTATCCACCATTTTGAGTGCCTTCAAAGACTGCTGACTGTATATGAGTCCCCTTGTGGCCAAAGTGCGCGGCTGCGCTGCTAAGTGCTCTGAGCACATACGGAGACAAAACATTGGGTAAATCGCAGCCTCTGATTCACTGTCAGTGGAAACTGGACAGAGGTTAGTTTGTGCTGGAACAAGCTGGATCCAGATCTGGTACATCTCAAATTGTGACTGGCACCTATTTTGATGGACCCAGCACCTCATTTACATATGAAAGAAATTGAATATATGAATGATAAATAAAAAGTCCAAGGGCTAATTACTTCACAACATAACCAGCTCGCACAGGTCACACTGGGTCAGGTGCACATTCACTGTAATGCTATGTCAGCCACGAACCAAAAATGCGAAAAAGACAGGCACATTTGTATTTGAACCTATTAGAGACTGTAGCCTTTAAATTAATTCCACTCGACATTTATAACTCCCACTTGCAAATGCATGTTTTCTTAATTTTGGTCACTACAAACACACAACAAATAATGTTTTGCCTCTAATCTCCTCGCTTAATGTGGAAACTATGCAATGATTTACACATTAAGCACTAAAGCCAAGTACTGTCACTCAGTTCATCCTGCTATGCAAGATAGGGAGCCCAGCAAGGTGAAAGCACACAGCTGGGCATGAGCCTGATGGCAGAGATTTGGAGCCAAGCTCAAAGCTGTTAGCATTTTCATCTGTATGACTGGTATTATACCACGTTATTATGTTTTGAAATTTTTTCAGGCGACAAAGTAGCCATGTATATTGAAAATACTCTATGTGGTCATTCTATCCCGGTAATGCCAGTTTAGAATGTTGTTCCAACTTTTTCAGAGATGTGAGCGCTCATTATCTGACCAAGCTAGGTCTATTAGCAGTAAGCTACATCTTGTTCAGAGCATGGTAGTCTGTTGGCAAAGACGCCAGTGTTCCAGCTGCACAGTATAGCTGTGTTTCCACTGTCAGAACCAAACGGGTGGTGCAGCTCATGCTAACCCTTAACCGTCACCCAGCATAACTCCATGAGTTGACACGGACCGTCCTACTTTGCTTCACTGTATTTTTCTCAGTGTCTATCTCTGTTTAGGGGACAGAAGGGCTATGCTCCTCCAATAACTGAGACTGTATGAACAGTTAATTAACCAGCTGTTGAATAAGCAGAAAACAAACTTGTAGAAATGTGATGTCTTCACCACTTTGCCCATGGTCCACTCAATGAAGTCCTTGTTTTACCCTTAAACCAGTGAATGTCTGTCATGTCTATCATTTCCCTTGAACAACTTTCAAACTAATAATGATATCAGTGTCATTCCAAATGCCAGCAGTAGGTTTTCGTAGTCACGCAATCATATTATGGGGGTCAAACTATCATGCTTTTATGTGTAATGGCATTATGAGGAAACTGAGTCACCCTTGGCACAAGTTGCACTCTCTGAGTGCTGTCTTGTTGTGCTTAATTTGCCTAATTTAATAAACATTAAAATGACTAAATCACTAAAATCAGGGCAATCATACACACGAACACATCAAAGTACATTATGCACTTACCTCAGACTGTTATTGTTGTTGCTGTTAGTCAGTAATAGTATAGGTAAGAACACAAAGTCAAGTAATGACCAATTATCTGACTAATTCTAAAAGCAACCAGGAATGTACTGTACTGTACTGACCAGGCTTCAGCAAAGGCCATATCTCCAAGAGAACTGTCATTTGTTTGACTACTGTGTACTAGTCACCTGCATAGCAACAGCTTACTATCACAATGAAGAAGGACACACTCACATCTGTTTATCTTGGATGATGACAAACCT
>NW_018127919.1:3917650-3930569 GCF_001952655.1 Monopterus albus
CCTGAGTTGCTTTCCTTACAGTGTGGTAGAGGAGTGTGTGTAGAGACAGTATATATTAGCAGTTTTGAATGGGGAAATCTGTTATGCACCACTGACAGTGTAAGACATGCAGTCAGCAAAACTGGAAAATCTTTTTGTGAGTGCCATAAAACCTCTCAGACATACTTCCAGGGTCACACAGACACTGAAATACAGTGGATGCATTATTAGGAGAACTCGTGCAAGAGGGTGGAAATAAGTGCCACTATGGGTTTGATGGATGTGAGACTTTTATTTGTCATACAATCTAAATGGTTTTTTTTTCAGACATGTAGTACTGCTATAAACAACACTTATCCTGAAATTAATCCGACCCTTTCAAAAAGCCATGAGTGATGCAGCTGTAAGCATTGCTGACAGAAAACAAGATGTCGTTCTGTGACAAGTGTTTTCTTGCATAATAGTGTGATTGCACGTGCATCACTAGGTACAAGGCTTAAAAATCTGTATGCAGTTTTTATTGTGATTTTATTATTTTGAGAAATATCATCTGTCACTAATATATAATTATTCCCACCAAAAAATAACATCTGAATGGAAATGTTTCCTGATCAGATGGTCAAATAAAAGTGGAGATTGGCATTAGTGTCCAGTAATGAATGTCACTCAACTTGGACAGTAAGTGTGTGTAATTTGTTAATCTTCCCTCATATGAAAAGCAAATGTAATTTGTATTGTCGTTCTCTCTGCTTTCTGTCTTAAAGACATTTTGAGTTTACTGAAGAAATCACACTTGAGTTCACAAGCAGAGGAAAGAGGTGGTGGGTATAAGCTGTTTGACAAAACCATGAAATATTTCACAATTTACCTGTCAGCTGTCAGAGCTTTAGTAGACATCATGGACAGTCTGTACACATGCATGTGCCACTTTTTACACAGAAGCTAGCTGACATTTTATTTGTAGGCTTAATCTTTTCACCACTGTAACCCGTTGAGTTATAAAATATACATGTGCATGTGTTAAGACTTATTTCTAGAAGCATGCTTGTTTTGTTATTCTGACACATTTATAGGTTAACACATTGTCACATAAACTGCAGTTAATGTGAGAATAATCCATTATAAATTTCAGCTTGTGTCATCGATCAATACGCTGCTATGGCTCAAGTTACAGTGTATAATGAGTGTGAATAATAACACAAAAGCTGCTGTATGGCAGCATTACAGGACATATCCAGTATCAGACCAGACATTTACTGCAACGCTTTTATTTATAGCAAATTGACCTCAAAAATCTAATGCAGCTACAGTATAGTCTGATTTTGTGCGCACACAAACTGTACACACAGCTACGTACACATTTTAGATACTTTATTTTAATCAACCAATAATATCAACTTTACAGATTTCTACACAGGCAACGTGCCCTTTGTAACATTTCTTGGACAGGAAAACAGAGTGATCACCACATAGCCAGGCTTTTTAGAAATGAAACAAAATTTAGCCAGCTATTTAGCTTTTTCTTTTTTTGATCAATGTCCTAGGTTGTCAACTATTATTATGACTAGTCTACACTATTTTATTATGCATATTTTTTTTCCTGTTGATCTGGGTAAGAAAGCTCTAAAAAAAAGAACCCTTGGGTTCATGCTCTGTTCGGGTAAATAATAACCATTTTCACTTTTCATTTAAAGAAAAAAAAAAAAACTGGACATTGATTATCATCCGGCTACACCTTCTGAGCAACTACCATCTGTAGAGCCGGACATCTGTGTTGTGTAGACCAAAATAGTTACGGTGTGTTCAGCTTGTGCTGTGCGCAATGTTTGAAATGTCCTGAATGTTTGAAATGACGGAGGTTCAAATAAAAATTAGGAGTTGTGAAAACTCTAGCCTCATTTGTAAATTTGTTGTTTTTTTTCAATCATCTAACAAAAATTGGCATAATACAGTTGTGTAATGTAATCTAACAAAGGTAAAGGGCAAATGTAAACATCTGTTGATTATTAGAGTTGGTTTTTGTAATGTTTTAGATTAGAATTCTTTGATTATGTTGAGTTACAAAGCCAAAAGATGATGTGGGTAAATAATACCCGCGAACACAGGCAGTGTAAACTAAATCTTATTAGAGCACAAGGGTTTTAAGATGAGAAACACAGTGCACATGCTTAGAGGACATTGAAACTGTAGCCATAGCAACTTACTGTGACCAGCACTAGCCAATGAGCAAGGCTGTATACAGATCATTTGGCTTTGTACAAATATAAATATCATAGTATATGGTCCTATGTGTATCTGATAAATGATGACTGATATGATTGTATTTGCTGTGATTCAGTTTTGATGCAAATCTGAGTTTACATGAGTTGATATTATAAATGATATCTGACATTAATTAGAATTGACTAAAACATTTTTTTCTGTTTTTTATTTCATGTGCACTAAAGTCTCAAAAATTATATCTACTGTCCATTAACAACAGGAAACAACGGGAAGTAACAGACATGGCCACTTTTGTTCAGCCCCCAAAAGCGTACATTTGTTTTCCTCACTCCTACGGTTGGTATGTCAGCCATCTGCATCATTTGTTTTCAGCAAGACTATATGAAATTAGGTCTTCATAAATGAAAAGGCTTATTGCTTCAGCTACTGTAGTGAGCTTAGGGATTACTGACCAGTATGTGCTGCATCTGTTGCTTGCTTGCCTCAGCTTGGTTTCTCATGCAGGTAACATTTACATCAGCACTCAGTTTTACCGTAGCATGATGCCTTTAACCCCCTGCAGTAATGCAGTTAAATATATCCAGTGCCAATACCAGTTATACATGAGCACTGTCATAGTTTATAGCTATAATTATCATAATTTTGAAATGCTACTTGTTGTCAGTTATTCAGCCTCATATATAACTTTGGACTTTGCTGAGGAATTCTGTTATTTGGAATTTTTCACATTTAAAACAAAAAACAAAGAGCAAAAATAGCAGCACAAAAATAGTACACAAAGTCAGTCAAAGAGATGTATTAAAGTGGAACGTTTCAAGAATTTGTTTTACAACATCCACAAATTGAATGCCTTGAAACACCTGTCAGCGATTCAGAACCTCTGCCTCGGGGAATCAAACTCTGTCTCGAGCTGAATTCTTGACATTAGAAGCACAGTGTTGCACACTGGCAGCTCAGGCAGACTACTGAAGGCAAGGAATACATGAGCAACAAACAGCATGATTTTTTTTTTTTTAAAAAGGTTGTTGACATATACAGCCTCAACCTTAGGCATGTTTATCACCTAAAAGTTTTCGCAACATGATAAATTTGCATGTTTTGCCAAATATCATGTTTTAAACTACAGTATAAAAGCTGACACCCTATCCAAGTGTAAACCGCTCCTCACAAGTGAAGCATACAATGTTGAGAAGATTATTTTCAGGTGTTATAAATGAGTTATTAACTATCTTTTGAGTGATGTCGTTCTAAATGATTGAGTTTCTTCAGCCCTGTGCATTCTGTGGGGAGCAGAGCATCATGGGGCCACCTTGACAAGCTCATCCATCAACACAGCATGTTCAAGTCCCCATCAAATGCCTGCACCGCTCCATAAAATGGAGGAGGAGAGGTGTCACTCCCTAAACAGGATATATGGTCTCTCACTGAGACACAAATTAGACAGTAAATACATTACAGTGGAAGTAGCCTCTTCCACAGCAACATGTTTCTAGTGCTGCTGTGCCAAAACCAACACTGCGGGACTATTAGAAGTGGCTGCATGCCTGCCAACAAGACATACACATTTGTATTAGATTACCCCACTCACATCACACCCCACTTACCCTCACTCTCATCAGACCAGAACATTACAGCAGTGACAGCTTTATTTCTAAAGAGAAGTCCAATATAACTCAGTGATTCTGTTCATAAAGTCCCATACTCAAAGTCAAAACACATACACAGATTTATAAGTTATTTTAATTGTATTATTATTATTATGACATTCAAATTGAAGTAGTTTTTTCATTTACTTTGATAACTTAATTATAACTACTGGCAATCTTGACTGACTATTATTTAAAGCATGTTGTACTGGAGGCACAGGTGGAATGCAGCCCATCACAAATTTTGATTTGGCATGCACAGGACACGAATCTGTGTTGTCACTTCATTCTTGCCCATCTAGTTGGAATACTACTCCCAGTTGTCACACACAGTACATAAGTGCACAGCACAAACAAAAACAGACAAAGCTGTCCAACCATCCTGCACACTTGATCCATTTTCCCTGCCTCCTTGTTTTACTTCCCATTTTTGTATGGCCAGTTCACAGCAGTGCTTGTCTCTACTAGACAGCCACATGTTTTCTAATATATGCAGTGTTGCTGCTTCTTGCACCTTCTTATGAGCAGTTGTGACACACATTAAACTTAATATGATCCCCCTGAAAACTGCATCCATCGACCAATGAGAAGGAATGGCTTTTGAAACAGTGAAGAGACACTGTCCCTTACTGGTTTCCTATAAGTGAGCAAGGCCATCTGTGGTTATTGGATTCATACATCCAAGCCAGAGGTATCAAGACAAGAGGTACTGAGCCTGGGGTTTTGCAGTGGTGGCAGGTGCTTTGCCTCTGCCACCTGTTTATTCTCTTTAAAAGTCTTTATGTGCATATGTGCATTGCTTGGAGTCTATCAAGTTAGAAACATAGCTACATAACTCACTTAAACAAGGTAAACTACAAAAAAAGATACGTGGTGCTAAAGATTTATAAATGGAAAGTGCATGAAATGTATACTATAAGAGAGCATGGACACATTTTCTTTGTTATGAGAAGCAGAGCAGATATTATGTGAGATGTGTGAGGAAATTACTGTACCAGTTTCACAGCCAGCAAGAAAAATGTTGTTTGGGAGCCTGAGGATAAAAACCGAGGCGACTTGTCTTCTCTACGTGAGGTAATGGAGTATTTCCGAATGTCAAAGTATTTCCGAATATCTGAATTTGAAACTGAAAGGACACAAAGCAGGTGTTCATGAATATGTGTGCTGTAGAAAAAGGCAAATCAAACAAACCCGCATTCACTGGGAAAGCCAAAATGCAGCAGGAAAAGTAAAAACTTAGGAAGAGGTGCACAACCCTTGATACACATAAATAGAGTTTTGAAAGTTCTACAAATCCATTTGCAGTTGATGTGGAGACTTTTCCAAAATACTGAGTGACATAGAGCTGAATTAATTACAGTGGAACAGCCTACTGAGGGCCAAGTTTGAATCTCTTGAGGCAAAAGAGTTTGGCCCTTTCATCTCAGACACGACGCCACAACTCCGCCTTGAGGCTGCCTGTGCACTGAGAATGTTTGGAAACATTTATTTGTGTAAACAAATGCTCTCCGTGATGAGGTTCAACAATCACCTCACAGGTCTGCCTGACAGACAAGAAGAGGTATCTAGTTTTTCAAAGGTGTCTGCTGTCTGACTACAATGTATTATTTCAGTAAAAGCTTTCACAGTTTTTCACTGCTTTTGTTTCCAAATGAGTGATCACAGTCTAGTCTGTGCAATCAAACTGGAAGAGCAGTGGATACACAATGAGTAGTATTGAACATAAAAATAGTAAAAGGAAAATCATAACAGTTTTATTAATTTAATACAGCTAGGATAATATGGTGCGAAAGAGAAGCTTTTGTCTTCATTTTCAAAGAAAGATAGAATCATCCAAATTAAACCGAGCATTGACAGCATGAGGCACAGACTGTCAGAATGTGCAAAATGAAAAGAAGGTCAAAAACATGATTTGGGTCTGTATGTTTGACAGAAGGTTAGTGACTGTGTCAGAGTGGTCAGTCTATAACAGAATAAGTGGTGCATTTGAAAATGCCTCAAATGGGCTTTATTACCCACTGAGATTGAACATGTGCAAACTGTGAATACAGCCATATAGGCCTCAGTTTTACTAGGAACATTTTACATTCAATTGACAGTGAACAGATATTCAGTCTGTATCAGCCTGATAGTATCTTGTGGTCTGAAGTGTGAGTCAGTCATGTCTGACAAAAAGAATTAGAATATTTAGAATAACTCTTTCAGAAACAGGCACAAATGACAAAAATAAACAGCATTGCCACAATAAAAGGAACAAGGACATGTCAAACTGGAAAAATGAACATTTTTTTTTAATGTGAACAGCAGCAGGTGAGCAAAGCCTGTGAATGAGTCAAAAAACAACTCTGGGAAAAATGTCATTTGACTTGGCAAATGACTTTAGTGCTTTTACATTGTAAATTCATAAACCATTATTTTGAAGTTTAGTTCCAAAGAGAAATCAGCAAGAACAACCACAGAATATACAAGTACTGCAGTTACCATTCAGATAACTTTCATTCATAACATAAAATATCATCATAACATAAAGACTAATTATAGCATAGAATCTGAATACATATTTAAGTAATTATTCTCCAAAACAATCTTTTTTTATTCATTTGTTTGTTTATTTTATTCAAACAAGTTACTGGTTGGCAAATTGATTGTGTTTACCGTTTGCATTAAGTTAACAGTTCTAGTGATTGTTCTTGGTAGTTTTAAATCCACAGTTTTGTTGTTAAGATGCTAAGACTTCCCCTAGTGGGTCATACCATAATGACATTCACTAATAAAAGAGTGGCAATGTGTGGTTTAAGAGGACTTTGCTACTGTATCATGACTCTGACAGGCCAGTGTTGAGAATCAAAAACTAAAGTGACAAGTTGTGTGACAGTCTGACCGAAATGAGAATGGACTGTAACTTTATTAGTGCTACGCATCAATCAATTTGAGCAAAGATTTACAGACATCTTTATGAGAAAACAAATGTCACAGTCTTAGTTTGACAATTCATCAAACACTACATGCAGCTGGACTATCTCATGTACAGGACACTTGGCTCTTTCTTATTAGATAAGGGAGTAAATTAAGATTTGACAGAGTGTAATCAGACTTTAATATATCATATGACTTAAACCAATCTAGGAGCAGCATGGCCTATTTAAGATGTGAACATGTTTACAGCATATGGAATATGGCATGGAATGAAATGGAATAACACCTTTTGATTATTTTCAGTACTACCTTCATGGCACTGTATCAGAAGTTATTTTGGCATCTCTTGTACCTTGGCTTGTTGTACCTCTTAATATACAGTACTAATTAATTAAGCATTTTGCAAATTTTAGCTAATTACTGTATATTAGTAATCAATACATCCAGAGCATCCAGAAGTACATGAGGAAGATGGCACCTGGAGGGAAGCAGCTGTATGTCTCCAGCAGCAGCAGCAGACAGATCATGAAATTCAAGCAGAGGAAGTGCTGTGGCATGGGACATACCATCAACAGACAGCTGAGGTGGCTGGCACTAGGAAATCCTAGCAGTGGTTAGAAAAGGCTGGGCTAAGAGACAGCACTGAAGCACTGATCATAACAGCACAAAAACAGGCGCTAAGCATGAGACCAATAGAAGCAGGGCTCTGCCGCACTAGAGAGGACCCCAGGTGCAGACTGTGCAGAGAGGCCTCAGAGACAGCCCAACACAGGGTGCAAAACAGCATACACCGAACAGCACAACCAAGTAGCTGGCAAGTGTCTTGGCATCAGGACGAAGCTTCTCATACTCAAAAGCTGGAGAAGTACCAGAGCCTGAAAGAGGAACTGGAGCGAACATGGAAAATGAAGGCCAAAGGGGTCCCAGTGGTGGTAGAAACACTGCTAAGCTGGGAGACTAGCTCCAACACATCCCAGGAACAACAACAGAGATCTCTGTCCAGAAGTGGCAAGAACAGCTGTGCAGAATCCTCAAGCTCCATGCCTCTGGTAGAAGCCCCAAGGATGAGGAAACTACTGATGGTCTCAAGACCTGAAGACTATTACAACAACATAGTGGTTTTTTTTTCTTATCCTCAACATCCTGTGGGGTTTCTGTCATTTGCACATCCATTTGTTTGCAGGAGTCAAATACTTAACAAAGTTGTTCTGCCTTCTCTTCCACTTACATGTATATATTTATGTACATATGTGTTTTTGTTATCTGATGGGCACCAAATTTGGTGAACATCAAAGAGAAAGGCAATCACAAAGACTTTAGAAAAAAGTGGACAGTGAAATTGGCAGACATTACAAACGTCACCTCCATTAGAGATGACACACTGTCGGTCCAAATGTGAATGTGTGTAGCTGGTCATTGAGAACTTTTCAAGTGTGTGCTATGGGCCAAAACATGACCAAAGAGTATGTTCTGTAGGCTATTAAGGCTGATGGATGTCAGCTCACTTGTCTCAAGATATATAAAGTACCCATCTGTTACTTCTAATTAGAGATTCTCAAGTGAAGGCACTTTTTTAGTGCAGACAATGGGAGACACACACAAAAAAAGACAGAGATAATATGGCAACACATTTGGCAAGTAGTTTTGTCCTGTTTACTTTTTGTAAACTTGTACTTGTATTATATTACTATTATTTTTCTGTTACAGTAACTGTTTTTTTCACGTAGGTTAGTCCCATAGAGAGCCTTTCCTGCTTCGTCATGTACTGTATGTGTGTGAGACCGGAGTGTGTATGTTTAAATCTAAAGTAGTTCAAAGAAATTGCATTATGGTACCAAGTGAAATCTGTTCAGCAGTACTAACAGGATCCAAGCTCCAATTGTTTTCTTGTGAGTTCCAAATCTGTCAATAACTAGTTACAACTGTAGTCACATCTCCTTACATAAGATACTGAGCATGTCTCAAATAAATTGAATAATGTCTGCTGTCATATTCAAAGAAGTAATGGTAATGGACTGCACTTCAAAGCTATTCTCTTTGTTACAGGCCAAAATGGAGATGCCATGCAAGATGCTGGCTTTGCCACCAGGAATAAGTTGGGGTTCAGTGTCTTGTGGACTTAGGAGACCACGGATCTAACTGGCAACCTTATGATTAGAGGTTGTCCGCCTCTACCCCTATCCACAGCCGCCCCTGTCAAAATGTATAGTATATATACATTATGGAATATATTCTGTAAAACATAATTTCTCTATTTATTGCTACTTACTCAACATTATGCCATATAAATTAGTTTTAAATCAATAATTCTGGTTGTATAATCATTGTGTATTTCATGTTGATCAGAACACAATTCCAGAATCTAGTTTTATCTTGGACGAATTTTGATGTAAGTGATTTCTTTGAGGTACAGTTATAAATTTCCTACCTACTCTCACAGAACCATGAGAGGCTGTTTGTTACAATGCTGGAAGACACAGACAGATGATGTGCAACCTGCTCTGCCTCCTCCGTTCTTTCATTGCATCCCCTTTGGCTACTCAAACAACACACCAACATGCAAGAGTAGGAAAGGATCTATTTTAACTTTCGCTCTCTGACATAGTCACATACCTTGAGGTAGAACATTTCATTATGAAGCTATAAACATCATATTTTTATTTCAAAGTACAACTAAATATCTTACATAACTGCACACAACCATGTTCTGCTCTGCAGTGTTAAATCAGCTATACTATCACTATTAGCAAAATGCATGTAAGTTCATGTTTTATCCATTTTTAAACATGCTTTTTTAATATGCACTGGGTGCTGCAAGACTAGGTGTCACTTTTTTCTTATATTCCTTTCTAAATTTTACTGTGATCACAGTTATTTGGCAAGAATATATGTTTTTTAACATTTTAGTGGATATTCTTGTACTGTTCGGTGCTGCTTTTTACAGAGAACACGGCTATTCAGATATGAATCTTCATTTGGCAAAGAGGCAGCACAGCTTTGCATGATTGGCTGTATTGCTGTCCTCTCACACTCCCACAGACATGCATTTCATTTGTCACCAGCATCCAAAGTCTTATCTAAACATTGCAAAGAATCTTTGTAAATGTTCCCTGTTGGCACACTTAAGCAGGACAGAAAGCAGCTATTCTGATCTTTGAAATACTTTTTTTTTAAGAAGAGAGATTACATGCAGTGCAAAATAATGAAAATAAATGAAGATGACTTGGCACATAAAAACATGCAAGCTATGGTACATGATAACCATATTGTAAGAGGGCTGTAGAAAGTTTTCATTCAATCTTTCCTCGTGACAGAAGAATGACAGAAAACAGGCAAAACTTAAGTAATTGGTTTCAGAAGTTGCACTTTTCTGGTCCCCCATTTCTAGGCTGAGAAGGAGAAACCTGCCATGCTTGTCAAATCTTCCTGACTGTTACTGTAATGGCCAAAGAGGGCAAAAATGGCCTCTCATAAGAGTAGGAGGAAAATGCAGGTTTAGTCTAGTGTGAAAGAATGCCTTTCACACTAGACTATAAAAGTCGCAGCTAAAAAATTCACTTCACTTCACTGTTAATCAATTTTGAACTTTCTAAATTGCCTAATTATGTTAACTAAGAGGAATAAGACATGAAAATGTACATCTGTTCACTATTTTTTTAACTTTACATCACAAGTAAAGTAATAAAACAATCTTTCAAGAGATTAAGTATTTAGCATTTGCAAGACAACACCTGCAATCGCTCTTGATTCTAATCTCCTGTCACATAAGAGGTGATGTTTTAAATTACAATAAAGGTGACAACATCTGCATTTGATAAAAATGTTTCCTCTGGCAGTGTCATGTGGCATGCATGTAATAAGATGTGATTTATGTTGTGACAACTGTAGAATCATTGTAAACACCATTTTGACATAAGATCACAATTGAACTGGAACTCAACGGAATTGAACTGCAGTTGGCTACATTTAGTAGGAAAATAATAAGAAGCACTAGTGAGAAAAATCAGTCAACACAAAAATGTTACTTCATTAAGGTGGACAGCAACACTATACTTACTCTCAGATTTTTAAAATACAATTCTTAGTAATTAAAACAAGTCAGTCACATAGTATAGTCTACATACCGTAGCATGTCATACATAAGTAAGTGTTGGTATGTGAAAGACAAGGGTTCTTTCTGAAGGCAAGCTCATGTGTCCTGGCATGTTTAATACAATATATATCCTCTGAAATAGAAACCAGAAATAGTGGTTGTTGCCAATGAGGAGGCGTGTGAGAAAGTCATATAAAAACAAAATATAAATACAACTTGAGCAGCGATCACACTATACCATAATAACTATGGAAAAATAAATAAAATACAAGGCCTAGTGTTTACAGATCAAGCCTAACAATCACCAGACCTCCAATGGCTGATTCAGAAACACCGTATAATTATGTCTCTTCTACACCATCTACTTAATATGGGAAAGTGTCATCCTGTCATTACAGGCCATGTAAGTATAGGCCATGTGTTTGCATTTAAAGACATTTTGCTCAGCTAACAAACTTTCATGCTGGATAAAGAGACAAGTGAAGTCAAACAACAAGCTGTAATGCCAGTAAACAGTACCAGGTACTGTGTTGAAATCTCTTACTAAACTCACATTTCATCGTTGTTTTATGATTTCCTTAAATACTGTGTAGTGAGTTATCATCATTGGACTGTGCTGCTGCCAAGCATACACAACTTCAAAATTCTGCTCTGCATGTCTAGAGATCGAGAGCCCTGGTTTTCACAAAACTGATTAGCTACTGCCATTCAGCATTTGGCAAGCAGTGGCCCCAACTGTTCAATGTTTGGAGCTGTAGTTCATATTGCCCCTTTTTTCCCCCATCACATCAAATTATCCTTAGTGAAAAAAGGAGGCATAAATATATAAGCAGCAAAAAATCAAGCTGTCTTCAATGTTTAATAATTCCTTTGGGAAGAAATTTAGAGTTAAACTTTGAACTTGGCAGCCAGACAGACTTTCTTTCAGCTCAGTAAGAGATAAACAGTCAGGCTAGAGGATATGAGCAGGTGCCAAAGCCTAACATTACACCCTGACCCCTAGACAGAACCACCCCATTCCCATGCCACCTACACCTGCACAGCATGAAGTAGAAACCTCAAAGGACTGGTGTCATCACCCAAATAAACAACTGAAAGTAAAAGCCTCTGTGACAGATTTATACTGAATTTGAGGCTTGATCAGAGGTGTGCATGCCACTTCCTGCAACAGTATTAGATTTTTGTAAACTCGTTTAATCTAAATTATGTGTATGTTTTCAGAAGATCTGTGCAACAGAAAATTACAAACCATTTGTATAGTTAGTAATATGTTTTTTGCATAACTTCACTGTTTAGTACATTTTGAAGCATATGAATATATATATATCAAATTTTATTTGTATAGCGCCAAATCACAACAAAAGTCATCTCAGGACACTTTACAAAGTAAGGTCTAGACCTTACTGTTATCAATATTATTACATAGGGAAAACCCAACAAATCCCCCTTGAGCAAGCACTTTGTGACAGTGGGGAGGAAAAACTCCCTTTAACGGAAGAAACCTCTGACAGACCCCGGCTCTTGGTGGGCGGTCTTCTGCCTCGACTTTACTGAAACAGCATGTATAACAAGCTATGATTATAAATAACCCAATTCCATATCAAGACATATTTAGAAGTATAGAAGTTCAGGTGATTTCGGGTTATTTAATATTGAAAGAAAAATGCATTTGCCATTCAGTCATGTTGTGCATGTTATACAACAGTGAAAGACTATGGAGAACATAAGATGCAATGCTTGAGCTTCCCTCCATGAACAGATTTGCATCCCATATGTCTAAGCTACCAAAAGAGAAACCTCTTGAGAGGCAACCACAACCTTCAGCAGCAATGAAGGAAGCAGATGAGATGTTGAGATCTTACACATCTGAAGGAATAGGCTCAATTCCAAAAGAAAAACCAAAAACAGAGCTTTAGAGCTGCACGGTGGAAGTAAACAAAGAAGAGCACCATATTGGCTGGGAACTGAGGTGAAAGGTGTGCTGAGGGAACCGATAGAAGGCTCAGGGAGAGAGATAGGAACATACAATTACGGATTTTCTAATTTATTAAAGACATGAATG
>NW_018127919.1:3930672-3949231 GCF_001952655.1 Monopterus albus
ACAAGTACTAGACACATGAGGTAAGGGGAAGAATGAGAGACCTTTAATTAGACAAGATCGACAGTGAGAAGTTGTGAAGTCTAATTAGGTATGTTTGAAAAAAAATAGTTTTGAAAGTGAAATCACTCAGCTGAATGAGACTTCATTACAGCTGAAAAGAAGCAGAGAAAGTGAGAGTTAGTATATTTTTAATCACTAAGGGCGACATTTTAGATAACAAGTGATTAGCTCTTCTGTCTGTTTCGTTAGTGAATGAATTTCCTGTCAGTTGAATTTTCATGATATCAAGGGCCCTAATTTTGTACCAGAGCAGATCAGGCTTGCTGACCTTGTGAAGTGAAGTCTCATCGGGCACAGGCAGGTAATCTATTTTCCAACCCCATTGTTAATTTCAGTAGTTAACAAAATGTGAGTGGAATCAAAAATCAAATCAAATATCTACAAATGTTTTACTTTGTAAAGTTAATGTTTTGTCTTTACTCCTAGAATATTACAAATAAACTAGAATATTGAAATATTACTAGATTACTACTAGAAATGTAAAAATGAAACTACCAGAATATTGATTAATTAAAGCTGATGCATACTGGACTTTAGTTTATTTACACTTATTTACACACACAGTAGGTTTTCTGAGTCACCTTGGGGCCGTGTAAACAAATTTGAATCTCAAAAATGCATATATATGTGTGTGAGACAGAAAGTTTACATTATGTACTATGTTGACTTTAATCACAAAATCTATCTATAGCCAGAGTGGAATAAATTGAAATCATTGCCCACACTTTAATAGATTTCATAAATAAATAGTTACACTACTATGCATATCTGTGATATTTTTATTGATCATTAAATATGTGACAATACTGTAGAATAGAAAGAATTTAGTTTTACTCTTGTATGTTTTACTGGTGCCATTAATTTCTTGCATAATTTTGATGGTCGTTTTCAGTCTAAAATGGCGGACACGTAGCTCTGCTGCTGTTGCAATGGAACAACCAATTAGCTTTCACTTCTTGTATAAGGAAAACTTGGATTCTGGACTAAAACATGGCACCCAGTGAACTGAATGGAAGTTGTTTGCCAAAAAAAAAAAAAGATTTGCTTCCATGTTGTGTGACCCACAGCACATGCACAGTTAGTGTTTCCCCCACTGCCCTTGCCCACAAGGTCACACTCTGCGCATAGACTTTACATTGGAATGACGTCACAAAATCAAAACTCAGTTTTCTAGGTAGACACAAGGAATATAGGCTGGTTGGAGCTGGTAGATTGTTCTTTTCAGAGCTGTTAAGATAGAAGATATTGAGGGGTCAAAAATGGCAGCAGGTCACATGACTCGTGTAGCTTCAAATAGATCCATACAGTCAATTAAGATTCATTGTTTTCTGTAGGGAACAGTGGGATTTACCAGAACTTACTTTTGTTAATGACTTGCACAGCCTTGCATACTAATTCTGTGTTCTGCTGTTGTAGATAGCTCAGCTAATTTTGCTAGTTTGTTGGGTAGCTAATTGTTTAAGTGACCCAATATTTGAGAGAGACAGTCAAAAAGATTGTAAAACATTTTGACACAATTCACTAACCTAAAATGTCACAAGTATAATTATTGCTGTAGATTTCAGCTTTTAACTCTGAAAGATAGCAGCCAAGTCAATGTAACTCTGTGGCTTTGCTGCTAATGTTTGGAACTATTCGAAGTTCCCATGATCCACCATTACTGTAAAAAAACAAAAACAAAAACAAACTGTCCTTATAGAGTCAATGGAGATGTCTCCACTCTCCTTCTTAATCCTCTCTGGTTCTGCTCAGGGCTGGGGAAGTTGACCAACGAGAGAAGACTGGACTTTTAGCAAAAGGGGTCTTAAGAAGACAAGATCTAAAACAGAGCATTTCAGACAGAGGGTGAAAAGAAATGCTGCATAAAGGAATATCCATTATCTCCATTGCTTATCCTGAAGCCAATCCCTGCTGTCACTGGGTGAGAGGTGGGGTACACCCCGAACAGTTCACCAGTCTATCACAGGGCTGACACTTAGAGACACAACCACACACTTACTCCAAGGAGCAACTTATAGTCACCAATCAACATAGGCTGCACACGTTTGGACTGTGGAAGGAAGCTGGAGTAGCCAGAGAAAACCCACATAGGCACAGGGAGAACATGCCAACACCACAGAGAAGGGCACTGGGTCGACCATGGCTCAAACCCAGAACGTTCTTGCTGTGAGGCGACATACTGTGAGGCTACTTTAAAATCTTTCCTCATAGTGTTTTAATGGTATTTTGTTTAATAAACTTGCTTATTAAACCAGAGTGACATCTAGGTACCAGCTGCCATGTTTTTCAGAACATTCATTTAACTGTATTTCAAAGCTGAAAATTTGGAGAGACCACCATGACTGCTTGACCAGCAGTTTGTATCCTTGACAGAGTTTCTCAGAAGGCCTAAAGGTATTGATACCATATAGATCTTGTATATTTTTCATCAGAGATATCCCTCTTCTCTCTCTGCATTTACAGAGCTGACTCATCCTGCTATGAACACACTCTGCTCCCATGGCTCTATTCAATAATGTGCATGAGGGTGTCCTACTCAACCTCATTTCACAACCACAGTTCACTCACTGCACCGAAACTTCTCTATACACTCTACTTTTCTATTTGCATTTCACAGCCTGAACTGTTCAGGTACAGTACTTGAAGGGTCTCGCATTTTTAAAGGAGGACACAGACAAGCACATTTTCTAGCATGAAATGATACAGACGTCCATTTACACATTAGAATGTCACCAAAATATATAGCACAAACTCTGCTTCTCTCTCTCTTTCAGTAAGTATTTATGACCAAAAAACTGTTTCCATTACATTAGATAAGTCCAAAGTCAATTAATAAAATCCGGCAAAAAAAGGAACTACAGCACCACACATCCACTGCAGTGTCCTTGAAACCAGTCATAAACCACTGACTGCAGCACAAGAAATAAATTTCTGATCAGAGGACCAGAAGTAAACAGCTGACTACACAACTGGAAACAAACAGGCAGTTATAAGACCAGAAATAAATGAGCGACCCACAGAGCTGGAACTAAACTGGTGATCACAGGAGAGTAGATAGATGACCAATTATCAAGCAGTGAACAGGCAAAGCTCCAGGGGTTTGACATCCGTGAGCTGTGTGCGTATCCACCCCAACAAACTGGTGCCCTTTCGGCTGCCTCTTAAAAGAGTAGGTCGCTGAGAATTTGCTGTCTACACTGACTGTCCCTGAGGAGATGGGTCAGTTCCTCCTAAAGGTTACACTCTGTCACTTCTGAGAAGAGGATCAGCTGTTTATGAGGACTACCATCAGCTAATGATTACTGTACAGTACGTGTGTGTATGTACGTGTGTGTGTAGAGTGATGGGCCAGTAAAAGGTCTGGATAGGGAGCTCTACAACTACATGTAACAGTGAAAAATGTATAATGCTTTTTTACACTATATGGAAACTACATCAACATTTTTCTTTAGAATAAAACAGTACTACAATAAGTAATCAAATAGTATCTGAAGATCTAAAAAGATCAGAGATTGTATAATCCAGAGACCTCCACCAAAGTTTATTCAACCCAATAGTGACCACAGCTTAGTGTTCAAATTTGTAATCAGGAACTTACAAACTTATTGGATTATGAACAAATTCAGCGGTATTTAAACAGTGCAGTATGTTACAGCAGTTATGAGATTGGTAAGCATTCAAAAATTAATTCAGCAATACAACCCCCGGTGAAATAATAGGTTGCTGCAACCAAACAACGTAAAGTCTCACACAGAGAAAATACGGCGTTAGCATAATAAGCCAATCAATTACTCAGATCTGCTAAAGTGACAGTTGGCTCTCACCACTCTGCAAAGCTAACACACTGCCAGCACAGTGTCACCGGTTGCTTTTATTTTTGCATAAGATTCTGCTGTCACCTAAAAGGAATTACAGCATCTTGCTGTTAGATTAAAGTGAACCACAACCAATTATTTTACCACCTAGAGGCTTCCATAAAAGGTTGACAGATTGTATGAGGTAGGTGATTAGTTTTAAGTGTCAGATGATTGGGCTGTGAACTCTGCTCTTAAAGAATTATTACGAAGACTAATGGAAGGAAAGGCCATATTCCTCTGAAAAACTAACATGCATTCTCTTTTTTTTTGTTAAACATAATGAAATACTTCAAATGTTGAAACAGCTTTCTTTCTCAAATCCCTAGAAGCCCTTTCACATTGCAGCCGATGCAGGGGAATACAGACAGTGAGCAGAATAACTTACACCAGGGTTTCTCAAAGTCCGGACTCCAGTCTGAATCCAGACTGGACGGCAAATAAATCCAGACACACCCCACACCACATATTAGGAATGTAATAATACAATGTAATGAAGTGCATGTTTCCTACTTTGAAAAAAACAGTGAAAAAATGTTTTATACTTATCAATAACTTGTTTGTTTTGTGGAATATAGTCTATTTTGGAGATTATAACAGCAATTGTTTCCCTGTTTGACATCCTTATCACTGCAGCATTGTCCTCCCCAAGTACATACATGAGAGGGTCGGAGTTTAAGGAACACCTCTAAATGTAATGTAGTCCAGTACAACACCACCTGTAACTATGACCTCAATAATAAAAATATTTATACATTTATGAAGATTTCACAAAAAAATGAAACATTTTGAGCTTCATAAACACAGATGATAAGGTGGACGTCTTGCATTGAAGTCCATACAATTGTACAGGTATACCTAATAAAGTGGCTGGTGAGTGTAGGTTGCTTGTAAGCTATAAGCAAGTATAATAAAAGTTATTTGCTTAGCACCAATTGTTTCAGACCTTTGATCTTGAATAAAAATCAGATTCAGACCTTCGAATATTGGTAAGTTTGAGAACCCCTGACTTATACTGTAACTTCAGATCTACTACTATACTTTTTTCCAAAATGCATTTGGTATTTTAACACTAGATACACGTTTGAGGCTGCTCAAGGTTGCGTATGTTATGTATGACTTATCCAGAAATTCATAGCATCTACTAATGAGATTTAATATTTAATTACAAATCATGGACTGTAAAATATAATAATAATAATAATAATAATAATAATAAAAATAAACAGCATTTACATAGCGCTTTACAACTCAGAAGGACCCAAAGTGCTGCACAGAATAGGCATATCTATCAACAATACTAAAACAAACAAAACAATACTAAGCAGTCAACAAGATAATCATAGAACATAAAACCACATGTAGACAATGCCATTTAGAGGCAGATAAAACAGATTTAAAGATCAAAAGCCTGTATAAAAGGGTGGGTTTTTAATGTGGATTTAAAAACCGCTAGCTCGGTGATAGACCGAATCTCAAGTGGTAGCAAGTTCCAGAGTCTGGGGCCATAAACAGCAACCGCGCGGTCACCCCCGTTTTTGGATCGGGACCGTGGAACCACTAGGGACAGGTTATTAGAAGAGCGCAGGGCTCTACAAGGAACATAGCTAGATAAAAGTTCAGACAGGTAAAGAAGAGCAAGGCCATGTAAGGCTTTGAACACAAATAAAAGAATCTTAGACTCAACTCTAAAATGTACAGGCAGCCAGTGTAATGTGAGAAGAACTGGAGTAATATGGGCATACCTGGGAGTGTTGGACAGAAGCCGAGCTGCCGCATTTTGGACCAGTTGAAGTTTCCTCAGCAACGACTGAAATATACCAACGTAAAGGGCGTTACAATAGTCTAATCGCGAAGCAACAAAAGCATGGATCGCTTTTTCTAAGTTTCCTCAGGAAAAAAAAGGCTTAACCTTTGTTAAAAGTTTGAGGTGAAAGAAACTGGTCTTGACAACGGCTCTGATCTCCTTATCAAAATCAAAACCGGTGTCAAATATCACTCCCAGGTTTTTTAGTGCAGGGGCACTTAAACTGGATACACCTGCAGCTGGATCAGGGGTGATAAAGATATATTCGGTCTTATTCTCATTTAAATGAAGAAAATTCTGGGCAAGCCAAATCTTGATATCCCGAATAAAGTCATACAGTGGAGTAAGTGCATTTGGGTCGGATGATACCAGTGGCATATAAATCTGAATGCCATCCGTGTAAAAATGAAAATGAACATTATGCCTGGATATAATTAACGCCAACGGTGACATGTATAGAGAGAAAAGTAAAGGTGCCAAAGTCGACCCTTGTGGGATGCCAGAGGTAAGATGGGCTGTATCAGAGGAAAAATCATCAATAATGACAGAAATGGTTCTATTTCTCAAGAAAGAACTAAACCAGTTTAAAACCATGCCCCCCAGCCCAACAAGGTGTTCCAGGGTAGATAATAAAACTGCATGGTCAACAGTATCAAATCCTGCCG
Organism: Monopterus albus; assembly: GCF_001952655.1. Lineage (NCBI taxonomy): Eukaryota > Metazoa > Chordata > Actinopteri > Synbranchiformes > Synbranchidae > Monopterus > Monopterus albus. The sequence goes on from NW_018127919.1 coordinate 3,937,059, forward strand.
ATAAGTCTAGTAGAGCTAAAATAACTAAGTCCAGAGGAGAGGAGGTGGGCTTCAGGTGCGAGACAAATTTTTTTAAATTGATGCAGAGAGATCGGAGAAAAGGAATCAAATATATGGAGTGCATAAGATACAGGTGGTCCATGAGGAAGGGACATGGGAATGTTTCGCCTAATATTCAGAACTTTATCAATGAAATATCTCTGAAATTGATTACAATTCGCAACTGAGCCCTCAGTGGCCAATGTATCATTAGGATTAATAACCGAGTTAATGGTACTGAACAAAACTTTTGGGTGTTGACTATTATTCAAAATAATATTAGATAAGTATTGCGATTTAGCGTCTTTTACAGCTTTCTGATAAGAAAGGAGGCTGTCCCTTAGCATGGCAAGGGAAACATGTAGTCCATCTTTCTTCCATTTCTACTCCGCCTGCCTGCACTGTCTCCGCAGGGCACGGGTGGTGGCGTTCAACCAAGGGTTAACAGTATTTCTAGCCCACCTTTTCATAAAGGGAGCGATGGACTCCATAATCCTCCATGAGACAAGACCATCTTCCAACCAACAGATTGTAATGCCTGAGGCCATTGCAGTATTCTCTACATAGCTTTTGTTTAACTGTTCATCTGCTGTGAGATGTCCTGTTTGTACAGGTGATTCTGAATGTGCCATGCTATCTCCCTCACTGTTAAACCTTGAATCTTAATGAATGATCACATTCTGATATGGTTACTTCTTATGTTCCATTTCTCTCATTGTCTGACCTTTGAGAAATCTAGATTTCATATTTATATGGATAATATTGAATTCATTTATTAACCTATTTTGAGTCTGGTTTATGTCTTGCTAATACCTCTTTTACAATTATACATGCATTGACCCCTTTCATTTATCCTCTGCTCTTTTCTTCTTACTTTTTCACAGTAGCTTGCATTACACAGAGTATTAAATGTCATGCATACGGTACAGTACAACACCTCTTCCAATCCATCCTCCAACAATTTCAGTATACTTTCCATTCCAATCTCTACCTGGATTGAACTGGGTAACATCAGTCTAAAAAATGTTTTTCCCTGTAATTGCACTTGACAAACAATCCGCTGACCCAAGTAACTCTGTATTGACTTGTGTTTCTACACAGTGGTGCACTGCCACTGTAGTTCTCTGAGCTGCATAAGGTGCTGGCTTGCACCTGTCTCCGCCCAGGTGCCACAGTGTGTAAATACAATGATCGATTTCAAATTTCTTGAGAGCTGCAGGGAATGCCGCTGGTTACACAAACTGTCCCATAACCACAGAATCTAAACTCCTCTCCCTGCAGCATTTCCCTGCAGACACTATTTGCTCTCTCTTCACTCACAAACTCTATGTCCCCCTGGCTGTGCTCACTAAAAGGGCCTAATAAAATATTTAAAAAATGAGTACTGCCTACCCCCAGATTAGTCCAGTTGCATAAGGCATGTGCCTGTTATGCTTATTATTGTTTTTAGATAGTTTTCACTTATTCATATTAGAGAAAAAAATGAGGTTTTAATCAAAAACCATGAATTTTAATTCTGTGTATGCATATTTGCAATAAATTTGGCTGGGGTTCTAACAGTATATCTGAAGTGGGTACATGAGGAAAAATAAGGAAAATCACACTGTGACCTCTGATGTCAACAACCTTTATTAATTTATGCATGGCACAATAGATGCTGTAAATACACAGCTTAGGCTGCTAATGGAAATGAGGGAAGGAAGAAACTGATGCCATTTAGACATCTGGACATATGCTGAATTCATCAAAGACAATGCAAAGTGTGTTAATTCCATTTGGTCCTATAGTGGTCACTTATTAGATTACTGCCTAAATGTCATGTTTATTAGGTTTAGAGATATGAATGGAAAACATTAAATGTATCTTGAAGATTACAAGGAGGTAGAGAGTGAGAGTTCTCCCTGGATAACAGAGAGTTTGTGAGGAGTTTGGAACAAAATTTTGTGGTTGATTTAATCCAATACAGATCATTACTAGCCCACATGGCTTTGAGTGTGTGGGTGGTTTACATTAAACTAAGCAAATATTTGCAGTTACAGTCAACCCTGAAAGTATTTGGACAATGAGCTACTGTATTTTGCCTCCAATGTTTTTTTGCTTCAGATGTTCAATGAAATAATGCTAATGAGGTTAGTTGGTTTTAATTTTAGAGAATCTTCAGATTTGAATTAATATTCAATGAAGCACTTGTTCTCTTCTTCTCATTTCACTGTTAGAGCCATTATTTGCATGTGATGCCCAGAGACACAAGTGTCTCTCCATGAACAAGAGGCTCATTGTGAACAGAGGCCAGCAGAGCTGAAGCACCGCTCACCTGTTCAGTCCAACAGCCAACTCTGTTCTGCTCTGTTCTGCCAAGCTACACCACAGTCAGCTGGTGGCAATCTTCAATTACAACACCTGAGCCGCATTAACTCACCAGCCTTAACCCTGAAAGCCAGCAGGTGCATTAGGGGGAGGCACAGGGGCTCACTGGTACTTGTGTACAAGGCTTTGCTCATGTCAAAGAAAGAAAGTAGCTTTTTTAAATTCACTGTGGTGTAGATTTTTTTCCTCTTTATGTAAAAATTAGAAAGTGGTAGCGAATAATGGAGAATAGAAGAACTGTGCAAAAACAATGGAGTCATCCTTATCATTCCAGCTTTGAAGAATGATGTATGTGCCGAATAGACTTTTGAAACTGTTCATGTATCACATTAATGTCATTCACCATAATAATTTTAACATAACACAGTTCCAATTAGCATAATAGATGTTACCTTCCACTGATGTAACAAATTTTATCCTGTCAGTGTAACAATTAACACATAATTAAATTTTATAGCCCAAAAATGTATTTCAGTATTTCAGTGAGAGTACTTAATTTAAAAAGTTGAGATTTTTGATGTGTAGCAGCAGAACTGATGCTCTAAAAACAAATTAACTGCAGAGCTTTCATACATTTGAGCATTTGGGTTTAAACTAAGAAGGTGACAGTTTTATGTTATCAGAAAACATTAGCATTGCGGGAATTTAACAATTTGATTTCTTTTTTGCAAGTCTTTAGCATTAATAGAGTTGTTTAGTAAGGAGGATAAGCAGAGCTTGTTGTCCTATGCACCTTCAAGTAACATGGTACAAGAGTCAGATCAGTTCTCACTCAAGTTCTTTGAGAAGCAACACGCCTGCGAAGAAACAGGATGGTCAGTTTCCCAGCACAATTAGTTGCACAAGAAAATTTTTGACTATTTAGTATCTGTGCAGTTATTTTTAACACAATTAAATGTAGCCTGTGTATCATGTAAGCTTTTAACCTTGCAGTCATTTTGTCTTTCCCAATTAAAACAAACCATTACACTAAACTAGAATTCAGTCTCACTCAGTGCTGTGGCATCATATCAAGGTCTTGATCTTGGTGACAGTGTGCCTCATCATATGAATTAATAAAAAATAAAAAAAAACTCAGCCAGACAAAAATTTATTGGAGTAAAGCTATTAACTCTTTCATTTTTTCATACAGGAGTATGACAGTAAAATTTGATGACTCTGGAAGCTGTGTACATTTGTAGAGCAGATTTAGCAGGGAACAAATTTGTCTCCTGTTTCAGTTTATCTATAGCTACAGTTGGTCAAAGTCTTTGAATGATAAAAATAACCAAAGGATGGGCTGAATAAATTGTCTTTAAGATGCATGTTGTATGATTGAGACTGCATAGACCTTAAACTGTACTAAAATCAGCAATCGCATTTGATCGGAGTCAGTTTAAGGGCTTGCTGCTCATTTAAAAAAGGCCTGTCAATGCAAATGGATAGCTTGTAGGTAGTAATGACGGCGAGTGCGCTCAGGTGGGAGGTAATAGAGTGTTAAATGAGTGATGCATAGCTTCACAGACTCAGCTGAGTAGGGAGAGGCTGCACTGCCTGCTTTCGATGCCGAGTGATATATATCCAGTATTTTTTTGTCTTTGTGTTTAGTATGTGTGAATGCAACTGCAGGGCAAGATTAAATTAGTGATGATGATGTTGTACATGAAACATATCAAGTGCATTTCTCAAGAGTACTTATTCACTTAGAGCAAATGTCCTGTCACGATGATTCACTTACATTTACTTCATCAATTTTAATGCAGTAATAACCTCCTCAGTTAATCAAAGTAAAAATGCTGGGCAGTAATATAAATTGCTGAGTGTGATCAGGCTTAAAGACTTGTACCCATCATTTGGTCCACCTATATTTCTGTTATTAATCATTTATATAGAAATGGCCTTGAATCGATGAGCACACAAAATGCTCTGTGTCTCTCTCAAGTACCTGAAATAGCAGTACACTCACGAATGCAGATCTGAATTGATCACTCAGGCATTTTTCTCCTCCTGTGAACTAACTGTGACAATGTCTGGAGGATTGTTTTGCTTATGTGAGTGTGGAGAAGGCTTGAAAAAGCATCACTAGTAACAAGGCAGTGTCTGAGCCATGTTACATTTGTATTCACGCTACTAAAAGTCATGGATTTTTGAAGTTAGTCAGCAACCATAGTGCAGGCTTTTCAAGGCATAGCTCCCAGGTGCATTGTTTATTATATAGAGAGCAGGTGTAGCTTTAAGAAACATTGCTATTTGAAAGTATTTAATTGGAGACTACATTTCAAGACAGCCAGCCCTGCCGCTTGTTTCATTCTAATTGCCAGCAGCAATGCATTTAATGAAGCGAGTGGTGAAGAGTGTCGGTAAAAGAGTGAGAGTGACCAGGTTTCCAAGGCAACAGCAGCAGTAGCCAAGCAGTGTTTTCATCTTGTGGAAAAGGCTACAGGAGAGCAGTGTATCCCTGCAGTGCTTCCTGCAGCTCTATAATGAATATCCATAAGATAATAGGTACATTTGCAGAAATATTGCAGAGCTGAGAAATGCATGCAAACCTGTAGAGTACGGCCTAGGCAGTCCACAAGAGGATGCATACTTTCCTCCAGTCCTCAGGATTAGACTTGGGTAGCCCACTTCTGAGGTTCAATAGTGCATGGGCTTTAAAGGACCTCTGCAAGGGGAGAGCTTTGAAAGTTTGCATGTCAGCCTTGGGTCATGTTCAGATTTGGTTATTTTCAAATACCATTAATAAAGAAATGGCTCTTTTTGCCAATGGTCTGCATCCATGTGTATTGTGTTTCAAGTAAACTATCCCCAGCAGGAAATGGTGATGTGTTGCATTGGCCTAACAGTCGGTAATGGTTCAAATAAGGCAAAAACTTGCTAAAGGGAGCATCTCAAACTCCACAGTGAAGATTCTTTACTGTAGGAACATTATGATCTCACATGATTGAATATTATATTTGTGTAGAGCTGGCAGGTTCAGCTGGGAAAGACACGCAGAGCTCAAACAAGCCAGGTAGCAAGTTTTTTATGAAGGCAATACTGAGTTTGATATAGACTTAGCTGCCAAACCCCCTAGTGTGTTAGTATAATCCAAAATATACTGTGAACCTGTGATAATTCTGCTGCAACCAGAGTATGTTTAGAGCAAAATTTAACACTTGATTTTTACTTAACTTCTTTGTCGTCTGATGAAAATATTCTTTTTGCAGGCGTTTTCTACAGTAGATATTAACTGTAGAATGGTTATCAGTCCAAGTACTGCTATTGTCAGATAACATTACTAAATATTAGTGAATCAAAGATGCTGAACAATAATGTAACAGCTCAAATGTCTACCTACTTATGAACAAGAGCTACAGTATTGTGGGGAGGCAGATGATACTGTTTTACTAATCAGGCTACAGTGTGTGGTTTTATTACAATGAGTCTCATTGAATGAGACTTTCCAATTAAATGGTTACTTTATTTGTCCTTTTTTACATTTCACATTAACACTTGGCTTTTATTCAACATCTTGTCATAGTTCTTATTTTCACATGTTCCTTTTTATTTAGTCTTAGTCTTGTTTCATTGTGGAAAAGAAGGGCTGTCAATGAATTCACTATAATTTTTGTTGACCGAATTAAGGCAGCTGTTAAGTGATCTGCATTTAAGGAGTTCCTTAAACCGCTTAGGTAAGATTAGACAGAGACGGTGTTAATGGCAAACGATTTTAGGTTTAGGCAACTGTAACATTTGATTGGGTTGATGAATGAACCCTTTTGTACACTCATCCACCACCTTGACACCCATACCATGTGGTGTTGTGTCACAGCTAGCTGCAAAGTGTGCTATTTTCATTATACATGAAACAATGCAATAGCAATTGGTAACTTTTGGTTGGTATATTTTGATTGTTGCAAATTACTTATTGGAGACTTTTCTTGGTCACTAAAATCGAGATTGTCGCCTCCCCATCTTCTTGCAACAAGTTTAAATATCACTCTACCACAACCTTAACCACATGTTTATTATTGCAACTATGATGGTGAATGTCCTTGAACCTTTACAAAGGACATATTTCAGCTCAAACAATGACCTTTCCCAAGTTGCTACTGCACTAAAACCTACTGTAACCACACTATGCCTATTCCCTAAGTTTAACTGCATGTTATTGTCACCATGAAGGCAAATGTTTGTTACTTTGCTACAAGTACTATTATTGTGAACATGACAAGGAAGGTCCAGTAAACCTGCCGCCGTGGGGATGCTATTTCAGAAGATGTGTAGGGACCAGAGCTGACAATACTGTAAGTCACACATGCAAGTCACAAATAAGTCACGTATAGAGTTGGATGTTGTAGGGGTCATGTAGGGGTAATTTCTGTACCGCATCTCTTCTTACTACAGTACCATCAATGACAACAAAATCCTTTAATACAAATTTGATTATTTTTGGACTAGACCCCTCCATAGCTGTATCCTGTGAGATGCGTTGCCTTTCGCTATTCTGCTCATTCTGGTAGGTTGACAGGTCTGCGCAAATTGCACTAGAAGTTATCTTCTGTGTTTCAAAAACAAAATGTATCTTCTCAATATCAGAATCAGAATCAGCTTTATTGGCCAGGTTCAAAGTTCAAGTTCAAAGTGTTTATTTGTCAAATGCACAGTTAGGAAACGTGTTTCCCTGTACAATGAAATTCTTCCTTTGCCGTCCACATGAATGCCACAAAATACAAATGAAATATAAAGTAGATAAATAAGTAACACAAAATCTAAGGCACTTTAAGCAGCAACAAATGCAGCAATATAATAAAAAAAAATATAAGAATATAACAGAGAATGTATGCTGCATGGGAGCAGCATGTGCAGCAGTCAGCAGTCAGTGTGTCAGACACATGAGGAATTTGACTCTGGTACATTGGCTCTCAATGTGTATGTACATGTCCCCATGCAAGGGGCAAGTAAACAGTAAACCAGCATAAGGCTGTGTAATATAACAAAATAAATAGTACTAACAAGCAACAAACAGTGCAAACAATGCAAAATAAGCAGTATAAACAGGCAGTAAACAATGCAGACAGACAAAGGAATGATCATTGAAATGAGATAAATAGGAATAAAAATAGAGTACTTAAAACTAGAGACCTGTACGAATCTGTATAATCTGTACAATGTATATTTACAGGTATTGCACTGAGGGTTATTGTCCAGTCATACTGTCGTGGGTCAAGTGTTCATCAGAGTGACAGCCTGGAGGAAGAAACTGTCCCTGTGCCTGGTTGTCTTGGCGTATAGCCCTCCTTGGGACCCATGAGGTGTACAGGTCCTCCATGGAGGGCAGGTTCACACCAATGACCTTTTCTGCAGTCCTGACTGTCCGCTGAAGTCTGTACTTGTCCTGTTTGGTTGCTGAGCCAAACCAGACAGTGATGGAGGTGCAGAGAACAGACTCGATGATTCCTCTGTAGAACTGTATCAGCAGCTTCTGGGGCAGGTTGAACTTCCTGAGCTGGCACAGGAAGTACATCCTCTGCTGTGCCTTCTTGACAATATCTAGAAAAATGCTAATATTTAATTAAAAGAGTGAAGTCATTTTGAGTCAACTGTCTTAAGTAATGGATACCAAGTCAAAGTTGAGTCTTTTTCCTATATTAGTCAAGCAAGTCTCAAGTCTTCAAATTTGTGACTTAAGTCTGACTTCAATCAAGTCATGTGACTCAAGTATTCCACCTCTGGTATGGACAAATGACCTATATTGTCGTTTAGTTTGGAGTTCTTAATAAAAAGTTATGTCAAGTTGGTGTCTGGTCTTAAAGTTGGGGGCGGCTGTGGCTCAGGAGGTAGAGCGGGTTGTTTCCTAACCGGAGGATTAGCGGTTCAATTCCCGGCTTGTCCAGTCAGCATGTCGAGGTGTCCTTGAGCAAGACGCTAAACCCCCAGGTGTGTGAATTTGGGAGTGTGAATGGCCGAATAATGTGTGAAAGCGCTTTGAGTGTGCTGTAAAAGCATAGAAAGGCACTATACAAGTATAAGACCATTTAAATTTGGAAGCAATGGTCAGCGTGACATTAGGTTTTAGTCACATGGGTATTAGCTTTGGGCCACAGTACTATGTTCATTCAAACCTCCCTCCTGCAGAAAATTTTCTTTTTTTGATTTATTGAAATGTCTACATTTGATATTCACACATTTTAATTTTAAAACAAGCTCACATGTTACCACAGTTAATGGCAGCCCATATTAGTGTAAAAAGATGATCCGTAAAACTGAAATATAAGCCAGGCTGCTCATGAGATATGTATGGACTTATTGACTTAATTTAACACCTTCAATTCATCATCCTCCCAGCCTCATCTTTATTGTGTTATCAATTACTACGTGGTCTTAGGTCTCTCTCATCCAATTCTAGGAGACTCTTGTGAATAGCAAAACACTTCCATGAGTCAAAAAGCTGATAATAACCATAATACTGAGACAGCACATTCCTCAAATAAGAGGGTATCTAGCAGAACATAGACACATTAATAATTGATAGACAGAGAAGGAGCACTACATGGCAATTCTGAGAAGTCAGTGCCTGCCACCAGAGAAATTTCTAGCAGCAAATAGGTCTTGAAGGTGCCAGTTATGTCATCTTTCACTACAACAGTGAAGTGAAATGTCGAGCAAATCTAATAGACTAATAAATTACAAAATAGAGCCCCTTACCCTTAGTTAAAATTCAGTGGGGACTAGAAATGCTGTAATGCCTCAGCAACAATTTAATAACAAGTCCTCCAGCCTAAACAACAATATATGTCCTTAGTCCCTACCTTGGAATACAACTCACGGGATCTTTTCTAGCAGCACAATTATCAGTCTTCAAGGCAACATGCTCCATATGATGGTTCCACCAACTGAACCATCATTATCATGGAATCAGTCATAAACTCATAGCTATCATTATGGAACCGGTTTGATTAAGCTTAAGAACAAAAACTTGGTTAGTTTTAGTTAGTTTTTGGCAGAGGTTGCATTTCACTTCTGTGTTTTTATCCTTTTCAGCAACTAGTTGAGACTGACAATATTTCCACTTTAAATGCGTGGGTGTGCTGTTGGTCATTTTCCCCAAAAGTGAGGATGCTAAGGAAAAAACAGAAACTTTGTCTGACAGCTGATGGATAATATGTTATGCCCAAAACACTGATATTGGCTTCCTCTCATACCCTTGGATGCAGGGTAGGCTAAAATTAGCTGCAAGTTAAGCATGATATCAGAGCTGATAAACTTAAGGAAGTTACTCATGCAAGTTTCTTTTGCAAGGAGAGTATTTGAAGAGAACTTTAAGGCAGACAATAGTATCTCTACAAGCTCTTGCAGCCCTGCTGCTTGGAGTAAGAGAGAGATACTAATTAGATGAGCTGAATTGAAGTTTTCGGCTGTTCCATTGTCGTGTTGGCTTTTCAGTCTAAAGGTTTTTGTTTGACTAGTAAAACAGACTCAGGAGGTACCAATTCATTAGGTACACCTGTGCAGTATAATGCAATCCAGTTATTTCTTTAGCTTGCAGTTAGTTGTCATACAAAATGACTGTTAGTTGTAATGAATCCTCCAGTGCACTGCAGCGATGTCCAAATATTCTGTGTGGGGTGGGAAAATGTCTAAAATGGACATGTTGCTACAATGGCCCTTCAGCCACGCACAATGGTGAGTCTTCAGAACCCATGAAATGAATCATTTTCAGAATGTTATCTATTAGGACACAGGTACTGCTTGCCTTAACATCTGTTAAGGAAGTCAGAGACCTTCACTCTCTTGGTTCACATGACTCACAAATGTATCAGACTGGACCAGAACCCATCCTTCATTCGCAAAAGCATGTGGAATTATCTCAGGTCCAGCATGATCAATTTGGAAGCTTTCCATTGTCCATCTCATGGGGAGAAAAACACACATTACAGTTATGCCACATGGTTGCTATAGCACATTATGGGCAACAAACAGATGCACTATGATGCACAGCAGCTCTTTGTCTGTTATGCTGTCAGAAGGGCTAGTAAAGGCGCTGGGCATTTTACAGGCCTTAATGGAGAAGACTGTGGTTGGCTCGCTGCCTTTATTTGCTGGGTGTGTCCAGTTCTATCTTATTGTCTTTTCAGAGCTTTGCTCCAAGTGACCTATGATGAGCTGCTCTCCATTACTCTGTCAATTGCCCAAATTTTCCATTGCACACGGTTCACATCAATCCACATTTGTCTGCTTCAGCCTGTACTAAGCATCGCTATTAAAGCCTGTATGAGTAAGAGGCCTTGCACAATGTCCAAATCCCAGAGCCTAAATTGCATTCTCCAGAGACTTGGGCATGTGAGGGCCTGTGTTGATATACTGTATGTGTAAATGAATATTCAAACCTTTGAAAGTCCTAGTACAATGTGTGTTTACCATGATATTCTGTGAACTTTCTGAGCACAGTTAATGAGCAGTTACATTTATATCTGGATAAGTAAATGCTGAATACTGTAGGTAGTGAACCTTTGTCAAAGACAGAGGTGAGAGTGACTATAGCAAGTAAGTGATATGTACAGTTGAGTGCCTCTGCCTATACATGACTGGACCTAATGTTGAACTGAATGTCATAATGTACTTATAGTGTATTCACTTCATGAAGAGAACAAGTGATCCATAGCATCAGTGCATTCAATAAATGTGGTGAGCCATTTCTGTGTGACCATTTTATACTCAAAGTCAGTATCTGCCAGTGTTCACTGAAATAATATGTGAAAAGCAAGCATACAGTTATTGACTACTACCTAAGACTTAATGCTCACAGACAATTATGACAGGGAAAGCTGTAACTAATGAATGTAAATTAACAGGCTTGTACAAGGGACAGTGTTTCCTTTATCTATTTCCAGAAGTTAATATCTGCAGTTTTTTTTTTTTGCTAGTGCAAGTGGTACAGCGGGCTCAGAGTACCCATAGCACAAGTTTGATCTTCAAAGCAAATGTAATATGGAAACAGTGCAAACTTTTAGTTATCCAAAGTGGTCATAGATACTGTATCATACCCTGCTGAATTACTGTTATCACTTGCTAGTGGCATCGATGTACAGTAAGGATAAGGATAATCACCTTTATTGGCCAAGTATGTTACACACAAGGAATTTTTTTCCAGTACAAGGATAGCAGTGTCAATTGGAAGCGCCGCAACTTTGGTCCAGATTGAAAAATCTTAGTTTACATGGACTGCAGTGCCATTTGTGGCGGAGGGGAATATGCCACCGCCTTGTGGGGGGAATAATGAACCCTAAACTAAGGAAGACTGAGTGAGTAACAGGATCTTGGTCCCCCCACCCAGTGCTTTAGGTCTCTGTATAGCAGTTGGTATATGTTTGTACTTATCGTGTTGCTCAGGCGAGCTATAGTCAAGGTGGGGTGGGCTCCAGGATTTACTTTATACACGATGGCCCCTGGAGTGTGTATGTATGCAGGTGAAATCCTCCTCCTAAATGCACAACCCACTCCTCCCCAGACCAACACGATAAGAGAGACGCCCCCACTCCTTAGTATGGGAATATACCTTAAACAAGTTCAGATTAACAACAAAATTTATTCAGTGAAGAGTATGAAAATAGGAGCAATCAATAAAACAAGTTCTCTAGTCCTTCTTCTGTTTGGTTTCTCACACACAAAAATATTTTCAAACCTCAAACTCAGTTCAGATTGGCATTAAAACTACCAATAATAGACAAAGAAAATATTAATAACCAGTGTCTGTTTCGGTTAAGCATCTAAACCAAAAATGTCCTCTCAAAGAAAATATTAAT
>NW_018127919.1:3949570-3975145 GCF_001952655.1 Monopterus albus
GAAAAAAACACAGAGAATTAACTCCCGAAACTTAATAAGCTACCACAGGCCTGCAGCCTAGCTTTACACGCGCTAGCGCGGCAAAACTCTACACTTTCCTATAGACGACACGTTCGTTAGCACAAACGGAGACCTAGCAGCAGCGTCATGCAACTCTAAGGCGGGTTATCGGTCTACTCATAACTTGTTACAATCACGAAAGTTACCGAAATTAGCCCGCTCTCCGTAAGCTCTTCGTAGCTTCTTCCTCCCTTCTCTCTCTGCCCGTGTTTTCACACACACTGCACCACCGGAAGACAGCGCAATGTCCATGAACCATTTCAAAATAAAAGTTTAATAAAAGTCTTTGCGCAACAAAATTTGTAGGACCCCTACACATTCATGTCGTCCAGTGGATAAATCATACTGACTGTGTGCTTGATGCTCTCACGTTTCCTCCTGAACTACCAGCAGATCAACATTTGTGGTTGTGAAACGTCTTCAAAAGTATTGAATAGATTACGATACAGTTTGGTTAAGACATCCAGTATTTTTGTGAACTTTGATGATCCCCTGGCTTTGATTTAAACACCATCACTGAATCAAAATATGTTTGTCCAATACTTTGGTTTGTGGCCTTCAAAGTCCATGGCTTTCACATCAACTTCAGGTCTACTTTACATTTTGTGCTAATTGGCAGATAGTACTGTGCTAACTGGCTACATTGCTATGATAATATAATTAGGCTATAAAACAAACACTTTATGCCTGAATATTCAGAAAAAATAGCAACAGTATTATATCTGTCCAGCTTGTATTTTGCATATTTGCTTAGTTTAGATATGGTATAAAATCTCACAAGTGCTTTAACATGATGACATTTCTACAATATTTACACCATCTTCAGGTAAATAAACTCATAATGTCATGCACATCAAGGTTTTCTTGCCATTTTTATACACCAAGTGACCTAAAATGAGAGCTGTCTCATCCTTTTGTTTCAGAATAATATACAGTACAACTAGATTACTAATTAGTGATACTGCTGTGAAACAGCCCAAAATTTCACTTAACATACAACATACAGTAGCTGTATTTCACACACAATTAATAATATGGTATCTTTGAAACAATGATGTCAATTAAGTTCACAGATTATGTGCTGATGATCAAAAACAGCAGAAATGCACAGAGCATGAATGTACAGACATAGAAAGAGTCTCCTGTTTACTGAATGTTTTAACCATAGCTTGCTGTCCACTGAAAAAAAAGTAACTCACTTTAAGCAAAAGCACATAGAGAAATAAAAATGAACATCACATACCAGCGGTCTTGTAAGCTAAATGTATAACGATGGACAGCTCATCATCGTTTTAAAGAAATGGTCTGTATTAAGCTAAGTGCATCACTGGAGCTGTGAACTTGAGGCACATTGTTTTTCCAGTTGAACTGGAGAACACCGGTCCTGGGACTCTCCTACTTCAATCCTTGAATTGCTTCCCTCTCAACATTCTGGCGCTTCCTGACTTAGAAATGAGGCACTGGTCCCCACGTGACAAGAATGCTGCTTCTCCTTAATGAGCCTGGGTCCTAAAGTGAGGCTCATTTTACACAATGTAGCTCCAAGGCTGCAAAGCCTCTTATAAAAATGTGACAACAAAGCCCATGTTTAACACTCAAATGCAATGAATAATAACAGAAAACAGTGACAGCATTCATTTTTCCCTGAAGTGATTTTATTACAAAGTTCATGAGGACTTACAGTATTACAAGAGAATTTGTCAACATGCGAAAACAGAACAAAGCAGAACACAGGAGTTTAACAAACTGGTAAGATAAGACAATCCACTGTTCACAATAAACATAAAAACTGAATAAGTCCTCAGGAGGTGGGAGCCGGTGAATGACTACAGTGCAGGCAGAGAACGGCCACATTCACACTGACTCAGCAAAGGTCAATCCAACCAAGGCAAGATGTGCACATCTCAAGAAAACACAGTACAATTTTTATATGCCATTGGGTTTTCTCAGAACTTTTAGAAAGCTTCACTTGTATGTACATAAAACTGTACAAAAACATGGCATCAATCACAAGCATTTTATCCTATATAAATATACCAACAATTAGGATAACAACTAGATTCTCTCTTGCAAAGACATATTTTCAAGGCAATTGTCTGTTCTATATGATCTGTGAAAAAAGAAGAAACGTTGAGTTAATTTCAGTTCGTTTGGGAGAGGGCCTTTAGAATATGAACCATCTCTGACATTTCAGAAAGCGAAATTAAAAAAAAGGAGTAAACAGTTTCTACCAATTATCTTTGGAATTCATGCTAAAATCATCACCTGCTTGCCAGCAGACACAGGGGTGTGGAAATCTATATACATACACTAAACCACCAACAGATTTCTTTATTTTTTTCACACAACCTGCTCGCTAAGAGTCTTTGATCAGTAAGAAAAAAATCCTTGCCAATTTTGTGAAGTACAGTAATTTGTCCATCTGTCCACAGAAATGTTCACTATACAATACACACTACAGAGGCAAAAGATACTCAAGTGAATTCAACATTAAATCAATGTTAAGTACAAATTAAACATTATTCAACATATTTTGAGTGTATTTAGGCGCTTCATGATGTCCTCTGACTTCAATCAAGGAGAGCTGTTCCATGTTTGAGAGAGAAGTGAACGCAGTTCATTCAGCATGAGTTCAAAAGAAAGGTCAAACCTGGTGATATATTGTTCTGGGGTGAGTAGCAGGAGGTCATAATCGGCTGGAGTGATAGAGTCCGACTCATCAAGAGAGGGGTAAAATAGGCCCAGGCTTTCTGTTTTACAGAGGACTTCAATCAAACTCCTGTCAATCCATTTGGAGCAACAACCGATGATAATGACTTATTTGCTCAGAGTAACCCCATTTATTTTATGATGTGGTGTTCAAAGAGACAAATCTGAAGATACATTACAGGCTCTCAAAAGCGACAAGTGTACTTAGGCTGGAATCGAGTTCAGATTTAAATCCAGAGACAAATCTGGATGCCATGCAGTTGTGAATCAGAACCAAACCAAATCATTTCAATTAATTTAAAGTTGTGATTGAAGCTATGTCACACTGTTTTGAACACTCATTTCCATCATTCACACTTGTCTTTAATTCCGGGTCAGTGAACTTAACCACTACTTTCAGTTCGTGGAGCAACTATTCACCACTCTGAGTGGGATTGGGGGGGTGGGGGGTTAATCACAGGGTATCATGGCTGTTGTTTTAATTTTATTTCAGTTGCTAAATGGCTTTGAAAACAGCATAATGCACTTTCTCCCCCTCAAGGCAAGCTAATCGCCCACCTTATTTAATCATGGCCATGTCCAGTAATTTCCATATGTTTTCAGTTTAATTATTGTAAATGCAGTTTTCAATGGCAGCATGATGCGGTAAGTGCTGCTAAAAATACCACTTTTAACTGATTGTAGCTCTGCAGGTGGATTTGCATTATCTGGTAGACACCTTGTCCTGGGGGTGTGCTCACACATACTAGCTCAGGACTCATTACTCACCCTAATTAGGAAATGTCCATTTTGGGCACTTCCACCGTTACTCAAAGACACAATCTCACTATGGAAATACTCTGCAGAGGTGAAAGGTATCTACAAATCTAATCAAATCAATATTTAAATCAAAGCCACTCGACAGCTCCACGATGTTGTAAGGCAGGCTAGTGTAGTCATCATTCACAGCCAATTACTGACTAATATATAGTGTCCTTCAGACATATCTTTCAGATTCACTTGGAAAGTCTTTGTCAAGATAAATGAAGCCCACAGGCATGTCCTCTTTTTTTAAATTCTCTGTTCAATAGCCAGAGAAAGAAAAAATGCCTTATAACTTATTAAACATGTTGTCCTCAATACAAGGAAAATCATAATTAACAGGAGCTGGAGTAAATTGAGCCTGACTCCTATTATCTAAATCTACATTTAGGCTCAGTGATTTTCTGCAATTGCACATAATCATTACTGAGACTTGAAACAAATATTTTTTTTTTAAATCATTCATGCTATCGACAGTAATGCTGAAGGTTTCTTCAGTGCCATCTATTTAGTAGACTTCAAGGTCCACATCGTCTGTTCAGTCATTTCCATTGTCACACAGCATAATGTGTATTGAATTCACCTCTGAAGAAGAATGGTGTATATCTAGTGAGAGTTCATAATTGGAAAAACAAAAGCACTGTGAATGTAGAGCACTCATTTAGTTTACAGTGTCATATTAACTTTCAAAAGTACTTTGTCTCTCCTGTGATGCGCAACAGTCAAGTGTTCTTTCATGTAACGAACTCCTCATGCATTCATTAGATGCACAGTTTTTATTCAATTTAATGGAAAAGGACTGAATTTTAGAGGGAAGGACTGTGAGTTACATGTAGACCCCCTCTGATTGTCATGATAGAGAAGAGAGTTTAATACACTGGTGTGGTTTTATAAGATAAGCCAATCAGAATGTGAGAACACCATGTTCGGTCATTGTGACTGCGGGGTACTGTGGCCAAGTCAACCGTTTTCATGATGAACGATAGGTCACAGTGCTGAGAGTCAGTGGAACATAATGTCAGTTTAAATGTTGCCAGACAGGTTTCTCCACCAGTGGCAGTGCTCTACAGGGAGCAGAGGTAAAGGCCATTCTACTATGATTAGGGGTCAAAGGTGTGTGTGATTGCATGGGAGGGATAAATGCCTTCCACAACATCAAGCTTCACTTCTTGAGATGGTTTCAATCAAGTTTAAACAGCAGCAGCAAAGAAAAGCCTAAATGTGCTAAAATTCTGAGGCAATTTTTTTCAGCTTATGCCAGACAAAAATATATGTAGAACACGCCATTCAAATGTATTTACAGCACTGTACATTAAAATAGACCGTTTCATTTGATTGCTATTCAAAGCTGTTATGCCTTTTTGTGGGTCCTTAGTGGCTGTATATTAAATTATATCTAATAATGGCACTGATCACAACTTTCAAATTTAAGAGATCACTTCACAGAATGAGGCTACAACAATATTTACTTACTACTAAAGTAGCAATTGCCATTGATATTTCCTTTAGATTTGTTTGAACTGTATCCTTCAAGATTTTGTACAAATAAATGAGCAAGGGATCAATTAACTTTGTGGAATCCGTAATAAATATGCTAATAAATTAATAATTTAAGGAGGAAATGACAAAAACAAGTGTTCATGCCAATGAGTGAGTAAGTCACAGCCTGTTTTACCAACATAATGGGCACTGGCTTTAGTGTGTGGACGACCTGTTTTCCTTCTGAAGTGGATGTATTGTTTCCTCATATGTGCAGATAACTCACAGGTAAATTTCTCTTTTTGGAGTATGGGCAGAAGGGGAGGTGGGTGGGAACTCAGAGGCTACGCTCAGGGGCATCTCCTCTAAGGGGCAGTCCTGACTGGCATTGTGACCACTGCTGGAATAGGCACTACGGGAGGGCGGAAGGTGCGACCGGTGCTCCTCGCCACCCAGCCTGGCACTCCCATTTGCCAGGCGTCCCAGGCTCCCTCTCTCCTGGTAAGGCACAAAGGTGGAGAGTTTCGGGAGGTTCCTGGTCTTGCGTACAGGGGAGGGATGCCCGGGCATCCAGCAGGCGTCTGAGTGGCCCAGTTCACTGCACTCAGTTGTACAGTTTCCGGTCATTGCCACATCAGGGAGGGAGCGGATATCTGTGGGCAGGAGAGAAAAAAACAGCACCATCAGAGAGAACATCATAGTGAGATACATATGAGAAATACAGTGACAAATGAAAAAAAAAAAAATAAATAAAGGTCATAAAACAACGTTTTGTGAGCAGAAATGGTGTCATCTGAAACACCCCATGAAACCCTCTCCCCTTTCTGAGATCTTTGCAGCTGTTGCTAAGCAGTCAGCAGCAGTTGCTATGTAGCTGTTGCTATGCACTGCGTAATGAGTGCTACTGTGTGTAGTCCACTAGCTGATGTGATACATTCAGGAGCTGACGTGCTGTGTCTGTGTCATTTAGTAGTGTCCAACAGTAGTTTGTCTGGTATATTTTATAATACATCACTGTGCTGTGATGTACTGATTTCTATTATATGCCATTTGTAAGCTGGTACTCCAAATATGTGTCAACAGGAAATAAAAACTACAAGAATGGACAAAATACTACAAACACATATACAATAGATAGAGTGTTTGGTTAAAAGTGAATGACTGGATCCCTTTTGGCAAAGCCACTGTTGAATGAGTTATTGACTGACAGTGCTGAAATGAATTCTGTGCCCTTGATTATCATCCATTTGTATTCAGCTGTTCCTAATTAAATAAATGGGTCTATGACCCAATGACCTCATTTTAATATACAAGCTGTAAAAGCTCCAAAATATGTTTGCTTCAACCATCACTCAAGAGTATCACAAAACTGAACTGAGGAACCCATGTGTTTGCAAAAACGTGCGGCTGGCAGACAGTGGACTTGTTAAGCTGCCCACCTGTTAACAAGCTAAACATATAACCCAGATTAAATGAAAATACCACTCCATTTATCTGTGTTATCCCTTAAGACTCAGACTAGAACAGCAAACTCAGTGTCTGTGAAGTGAGGAGCAGACGACCAAGATCCGTGTCTGTGATGTCACCTGCATGTAAAGTTTTGATTGCAGTGATAAATGCATTACAGTAAAAACCCCTGCACTGTTCATACAAGTTCATCATGGATGCTTTGCTGGACAGTGTGTGAAAGAGAAAAAAAATATTCTTAGAGAAAGTGGAGAGCTGAGTGCTGCACACAATGAGCAGAAAGCAACAAGATGCTGGATGTGAATGATGAGAAAAAATGCCAGCTTGACAATAATTCTGATACATACCATCAGTATTGCACTCATGATTAGTGGAATGATAATTATTCCACAAAATGTCAGATCTCTGAGGCTGGAAAAACTGCATCTGGCCCACCAAGGCTTCAATCAATCAAAAGCCAACGTGAGACAGCTTGTGTGTTGGCTGGGCATGATTTAGGATTTGAAACTGCTTAATAAAAATTAATGGAAGTTATTTGTTCTCATTTCATTCTCCTAATTTACGTCTAAAATATTCATTGCTAGTGGGTAATCCATTTACAATTGTCCTTTTGCTTATTAAAGTAATAATAATTGGACAAAACAAATGCAGAGCTTGATCTACTGTTGCAGTTAAATCCCATTGTTCCTGTAATCCTAAATAGCTAGATGTTTAGGCTATTTAATATGCCACAATTCAGCAATGCTCTGCCTTATTCATGCTTAATTATATCATTATGCTTAAGTGAAAATGTCTTCTTTCTATTTACTAGGCCAGTGTCAATGACCTAAAGCTCTTTTCAAATGAATGAACTACATTTTTATGTTAGATTAGAACAAAATAAACTGAATTAGGAGTTTTAAGGAAAGACAGGCAACCAAGGCAAACTGCCTGATACATAATCATTGGAGTTTCTTTTTTTTTGCAGTGCCACTAAGAGCGTCATCTGTATGCATCACTGCAGTGAAATGGACTCTTGCTACAAAACATGTTCATGGGAAGAGAGAGCTGGGGAGAGGGTTGAGGTGTATGCCTCTACGCACAAGCACAGTCATGTAGCCATCTACTCCAAAAGGATTTCACACTTGATTAAAACCTCTCCACAGCTTCCAGGAGGTTTACGCCACACCAAGCAGCCTCATGTAAAAGTTGGCACTGCTCCACAACTAAAAGTCAGTGCATGGAGAAAAAGGGTACATTTAAGTGAGTTTTCTAAAACACTACACATACCACAATTGGGCATATTTCATTTTTTATGAAGTACAAATTACCATTCTATGAGTTCATGTGATAGGATTTGGTATGAATACATGCAGAGAGAACTCACAGTTAGCCACAGAATGGCACAGATGTCCATATTTGCCTGTATAATTCATGTTTCGCCTAATTTAGTTTCACAAAAGCAGAGATAAAAGACATACAAGTTAACAGTGTTTGCCCTATCTTCACTGACAGTGAGCTTGGTAACTGACTTTGATCGGAAAATATAATTTGGATTTATTTAATCAAATGCCAACTAAAAGAAAAGAAGCCATGTAAAATTCTACCATGCACCAAAGACGGGCATTAAAGCACATTCTGAACCATACTCATCATCATCAAGGGCCAGAAAATCAGCAGCGACAGCTAAATATATCGTCTCGCTTGCCATTTTCTTCCAGCGGTGCCAAAGCACATATCGCACGTCATCAAGTGAGAACCCAGATGCTCTTAATGCCATCTTATCTCATTACCTTGTCTGGAAGTGTTTCGTCTAAAATTAATATGGTTTTATTTATAAAATAGCTTGAACATATTGCCTGTTCTTATTGTACCAGACAATTTAACGAACAAGAGGGTAAATTCAACTGCAACTTGTCATGCTGGAGTAATTGTTGCTACATGCTGTCATTAGCGTTCCACATGGCATATAATTTCCAGTCACACATGTCAGCTCGCAATACTTTTCAACATGTAATAATAATGAATTGGTTATCAGGTAGTTATGACAGCACGCTATGATAGGGTACTGTCAGTGGAAACAATGTTTTACATTTGCTTTGGCTGACCTTTCTGTCACACTCAAATCCATCTTTACAAAAAAAAAAAAAAAATCAATACTGATAATTATACTTTTGTGTCAGCCTTTAGCTGTGGCCATTAGCCATCTGTAGCTGTAGTACCCACTTACAGTGTTGCAGAATACTGTATTGTCAGCTCTGTGCATCCAAACACACACCCACACGTGGCTGCAATGATCATTGTTTTGGATATTTGGTGGACATGATAAAGCAAATGAGTCAACCGCTGGGTGAAGGAGCAGCTAAAGGCACAGTGGGAAAATTGGTATTTTCTCACTCACTCAAACGTGTTTTCTGCTGCACCAATACCTGAAATAAATCTGTTCACAGTCTGGAACAAACCCTTTAGAGTTTATGGTCTTGTATGTCATGGATGGAGAGCCAAGGTGGACAATGGAGAACAGATGGGCAAACCACAGCACTATTATGCCAGTGACTGGAACAGGCTGACTGGATTTAGGGAGCTTGTGATTTGGTTTTGAAGAGCAGTGACTCAATGACATTTCTTCCTCTCTGCACATCAGAATTCTTTTCCTCTAGTCCAGGAGATAGATGCACCCGCAGCTTTCTCCTTTTATAATGGGTCAGTCCCATCTGCTTTCTTAAAGCAATATCATGAAAAAAGGAGAAAAAAACAGTAATTTCCAACTTCTACCACCTTCAGTACCACATCAGAGACTCGCAATGAATCTTAGCAATGCTTCTGAAAACAGTAATTTTCAACTTCTACCACCTTCAGCACCACATCAGCAACTCGCAGTGAACCTTAGCAATGCTTCTGAAACCACCTCCAATGTAGCAGCATAACTTACACTCCACAGTGCAGTTACAGAGCTTAACCCACCCTCCTCAACTGACAGATACATGTGAGGGGTGGGTTTGCATGCTGCTTGCATCATGGTGCCAGTGGGAGGTGTGGAGCGTCTGAGGCAGGCTTCCTCATCGTCTGATCCCCTGCCCACGGGCATGGGGGAAGCTGCCTCTTCCTGAGATTTCACACTGCTCGTCTCTGTTTGATTGCAAATGCTGCCTCTCCCCACCGGCTGCATTCCAGCGTGTACGCCACACTGCTATGATCGATGGCAAACAAATACGAGAGACCCACAGCTCATGGAGGGATAACAGAAAAAAAAAAGCAGCTGCTATTGTTTGGGAGTGTGTGAGTGATATTAATGGTATATTTGTGGTCCCTGCAGTTTGAGTGGTAAATGACTAAAAACTTCCAAGAAATAAAGGGAGAGGAAGACATATTCCACATCTTAGCAGACATTAGTGTCTGGCACTCGATAGCAGTATAATAAGTGTGTGTGAATGTATTCTGTGGTTGTCATTCGACATGTCAAGTCTTGTTATTCAAGTGCTTGGAACACTTTCTCACAGTAAGCAGAAGCTATCTCTTTTGTCCAAAGGGGTGCATTTTTAAGAGAAAACTTGCTACAAGCACAAACACATTGTTGACATGCACATATTCACTGCTCATTGTAATGGAATACAAAAATAAGAAAAAAGTTTGTAAAAAGTTTGTAACCCTAGCTGTGCACCTTCACATCTTGTGAGCACAACTGGAGTGTGCAGACTTGATGATTTTGTCATCTTACCTATACAGAAAGTGAGCTGTGAGCAGGGGTGGATCTAGAAAATGTTGGATGGGGTGCCCAGGCTGGGCACCGACTGAGAGAGGGGTGGTACATTTGAAATAAAAGTAAATAAAACACCCAGTTCTATGGAATAATAAACAACACATTGTGAAGAATCAAATAGCTTTTTGTGTCAAACTGAGACACACACAGTGCTTTCTTTAGCTAACTTTGGCTGCACTCCTTGTTTACTCCTGGCTGAGGAAGGTCAGAGTTATTTTGACCCCTGTTTGGTCTGTCAGTGTAAATGGTTGAATGCCTTGGTAGAAACAGGCCTCAGACTGTCTACAGAAGTTGATGCCAGGGTAAAAATGTAAGTGTAAAACATGTGCTAAATTCTCCTTCACAGAATCAGTAAGTTCTGAATTCCTGGCTTCCTGATCTGCCAAGCCTCTCGCTGGCAAAGGCTGATGAGCAGACACTTTGGTAGCTGGTTCACTGGGTGATGGTACATTACCTGTCAGTTCACCTTACACTATTTTGTCTTAGATTTCCTTTATTTGAAGACTGCCTTTTGTATCGCTGCATTTGACAAAGCCTTAGCACCTGCTGACAGATCACGCTATGCACCAACTCCTCCAATAGAGAAGCTGATATGTTGTGTGATATGTCAACGAATACGAAGGCTTTGTAAAACTGTGACATGCACAAGGCATCTTCAGATAAAACACTGGTGGAAGACTGGGAGGAAGCAGTGTTAAATGATAATCATAACATAGTTGCTTTTGTAAGGGATTTAACTGTTTTTGCTGCACAGAGGTAACTGAAATGTTTGTGTGGGGAACAGCTTTATGCCTCTGCCCACAACAATATGTTTGGCTTGCTGGCCAATTACTGACTGGAAAGTGCATTCCGAACCTTGACAAAAGAATATTGATCTGCAGCTGCTGCCAATGCAAAGAAAAAAAAAAACAATTACAGTGAACATGAGGTTCCTGTTTATGATTATTTTGTAAGTCCAGTTCCCAGTTTCAAGGCTGTTCCTCGATTGCCTTACCAGCAATGTTGTTGTTGTCAATAAATGTGCCTGCAAAGTACCGTAACACCAAATACTTACAGAGTAGATCTCCATATAATCTACCTAACCATCTGCATTAAGACATTACACAGGCTGCTATGTCTTGAAGATAAACCCATTGTTACATTGCGTAGAATAGATGCTATTGCTTTGCCTAAATCTTTAATTAGAGTCATCATGTGGTTAATAAACAGCATGACTTTATATGCTGTGTTCAGTCTCATATTCATGCAGAGAAGGCTTCAGTGATTTGAACACTTGCAGAGCATTAGTTAGTTAGTTTGGCCAGTACAGTTAGTTTATTAATGCCATTCACTTAAATATTTACTGCAGGCCATGCTACAGTCGATGCAGAATGCAGTACGAAACACAGGGGTCCTGAGTTGGATTAAAATACACAATAGTATTAGTACAAAGACCCACTTCTTTATAAGCTTATATGTATACAGTATGTCCAGTATGTTGTAAATGCATATGAAGATAGTATCTATAGTGAGTGAACAATATTAAGTATTTGATATGGGCCATGACAATATATCAGTATATACTGTATATATATAAAACAGTATAGTTTAACATTTACATTATACCAATATACAAGAAGAATGGCTACATGAACATACAGTATTAGCTTCATAGGTTTATCAAGAAATGGTTTTTGTAAGCTTAGATTTATAACAGCGATGTGATAACCTGACTCATAATTACATTTAAGCTCACTCTGCTCCTTCTTCTCTCTGTTTCTTGCACTCTTGAAATAGGAAACCTTGCATTTCCTATTCAGTTTTGTGTGTAATTTAATTAGAAAAGCTCTAAATCCCTGTGGTGGGGTGGTTGAGACGGGACATTCAATAGCCTGATGATTTTATTCTATTTTTTTTTTTTACTTTGCTTTTGTGCTCCAAGTGTAACTCCCTTACAAATTCTGCACAGGTCATGGAAGAAGATGATGAGTTTGAAACAAACTCAGGTAGAAAGTTTTAAGAATACATTTCTCACTTGACATCTTGACTGACTAGTTCTACAGCAGCAGCTTGTTTATGATACTGTTGAAACTTATTTATGAAAAAAAAACCACACACACACATTCAAGACATTTTGGGGCTTAATAATTAGTGAAAAGGGAGCTGAGAAAAAACAAAAATGAACACCAAAAACACTTCTTGTTAAGTTTATGACTGATTTAATGGGGAATATTGTCATGATAATTAGTGAAACCATTTTATCACACCCCCTGTCTGATTACTGTGTGACATTTACTTGAAAAGTCACTTGTTTGTTCTTGTCTCACACCCAAACCTTCATATCTTCTCTGAATATCTCTTTCTTGGTCTCTGCCTTTGAAGCTGTCTTCCTTCTTCAGGCTTTCACGTTTGCACTCTATGGCCCTTTCTACCGAAGTGGCAGCACTCCATGGCCTCAAACAACAGTAGAAAGTAGGAGATGTTTCTTTGTATAGCAGCAGAAGAGGAAACATTCAGTTTTACATTTAATGTCTGTTGCATTTAACCTGTTTATTTCCTCAATTGCTAGACTTGCTAACACAGTAATGAGCTTTTCTACTCAGGTCACAAAAATCACAGTTTTTAGCCACGCACTAGCCTGCCTCCATTTAACCTATTATAGAATTCACTTTCTTGATTTAAAATGTTTTTAACAACAGGACACGGGTGGAAAAGAAATGCCATTTTAAGTGTACTCAAATAGTACCAAATGATGCGAGAACAAGTCATCACTAATTTTAGTTTCATCACTAATAAAATTAAAGTTTCCTTTATATGTGAGCTAAAGGCCTAATGATCAAGAAGGAATTATTTTCAGCCTAGGATTTTCTCCTGAACTTAATTCCAATGCACCACTTTCATGCCCACTATCTTTCACTCATTGATCTTATTGACACGTAGAAGAAATTTCTTCCGTGATTCATTTGCTGTTCTTCCTCCCCTTTCGATCAAGATGTTATCACTTTGTTAATTCTGCTGCTGATTTCCACTGCCTGCAGTCTGAGACATGGTTAACTTGGAGATCTAACATTAGCTGCTAATTATCCTACACCTGCATAGTCTGAATAGAAAACTATAATAATGAACCCAGTTTTAGAGAGTTTTTCTACTTTGTAGTAACATATTCTCCACATTTTTACAACATGTGGGCTATACTTGCCTATAGTTTCAAGACAACATGGTTCATTTGCTCATACATCAGAAAATAAGTGGTCAGGCTAAGAATATGTAAGGACTATGCAATCTGGATGCATTCCAAACACATATCAGTACAAATGCTATAAAGACAACTGCAATATAAACTCACTGGCCACTTTATTAGGCATACCTGTACAATTGCATGTACTTCAGTGCAACATTTCTGCCTTAACATCTGTGTTTAGGAAATTGTGATAAATGTATAAATTCAATTAGATGTTTATTATTGAGGTGACAGTTAAAGGTGGTGTTGTACTGAACTATACTATATTTACAGGTATCTTTATGTTTTTGTTCTCCCCGGCTACATACATGACAGGGTCAGAATAATAATAAAGTGGCCGGTGAGTGTAAAGAGATTAAAGTTAATACACAGATTTAAATGATACAGTTATAAGAGGTGCATCATTTTTATGCCAAATATGGACAAAATTCAGAATTATTTCACAAAGTCTGATCATTAGAATCATGTAGGCAATCACCGCAGTGGCTAAATAACACGGAGAGGCAAAGCTTTATCTGATCATTTACTGTAGAGAATTGCTACATGACTGACAATTCACTAGGAAAGTCAGCATGCTAACACAGTCAAATGGAAAACTCTGTTCTCACAATGCTCTGAACAAAACAGCTATGCCTTTGAAGCAGGACAATTCAAATTTATAACATGATGAAATATGAAAAATGCCTTTTGTGTAGCAAAGAAGCAACAGGAAAAGAACTGCAGCAATCTCCTGATGTTGCTCTACATTATACACTCTGCTTTTCTGACAAGGCTTTGATTAAGGAAAAGGTGAAAAATATCACATGGAATCAAGCACATGATTGAATATATAATTATTAATGGAAACTGCAAATTTCAGTCTTTAAATGTGGACTTAAGAAAAATGCAAAACACAGAAAGCAGCAGGGGTCATCATGTTGACTCTGAGGCTAGAAAAAGTCAACACACCCTCCCCTCCACCCCCCTGCTGTTTTTTAATGATCCATCGCTTTCAGCTGCTTGTGTTTGTCTGACTCTTATAGGCTTTGGCATGGTGAAAAAGGGTCAGCATTCATGTTCTTTGAAAACTCTCCAATAGGAATAATAATCTGGCACGATAGCACCTTTGACCTTGTATTTGCTCTGATATCGGAGTATGAGGGGGAGCGGCAGGGACACTTATTTTGGTTAATTGAATGAAGACCACACCTGCACTTTAGTGCTGCCTTGTGTATTAAAGGGGCATTAAAACAGCAATATAAATGTTTTATCACATTAAAATTACATAGATGGACAGGACATGCACTACATTATGGGATAATAAAGTGAAAAATTAATGAACTGGTAGGTAAATTAGGTCATGCACACAGTACAGTAGTCTGGGTCTCTCTGTGACCCTGAATATACATGCTTCAATCTCAATGTTTGGCTAAAATGTGGAGCTCTTTTAACAATACCATGATTTTGTACCATGTGAATGTGGCTAGTGCTGAGCTAAATTGGGGCAATCAAGAGCAAGGGAGCCACAGCAATAACAAGAACAAAGCAGGAAGGTAGCAAGAGATGAAAAAACACAGCAAATGCACAATAAGAGTAAACATCACTGTCTCTCCCTCGCTCTCTTCTCCTTTTTTTTTTAAAGTGGCTACTCTCGACATCTGTTTTTTTCAGTGTCAGTGGTGGCTGAGTGTTTGTATCTCCAGGCTAGATACAGTTTCAAAGTAGACAGCTCGTCAAGATGACTGACAACTGTTGGGTCTTGTAACATGGTCATCTGATAGTGAGGTACTCAAAGGTAAAGTGAAAAAAATCCATATACAGTAGTTGCATTAATTCAAATAACCCTGGCGGTGACCAAAGAACTGCATCATGATCCGTAGCTCTGTAGTTTGAAACTAACACAATTGGTCACAATTTTACAATGAAATCGAGTACACTCTAATTAGAGCACAATGTTTTCACCAGCACAAACGTATGGTGAAAACAAGCTCCATTGTTTTTCCAATCTTGTGTCAGTGTTACTCCACTTTTGGGTGGAAACAAGAGCTCTTTTGAGATAAGACATGCCAGAAAGTTTAAAAGTGAGTTTTGAAAGCCAGACGTTTACAGAACTGGAGAAGTCAACACGTAGGTGTGGCACAGATCAAGAACCCCATCAAACCATGTAAAGTTATTTTGTGTAATAGGGCAGTAAAATGTTAGCTGTGTCACCTTAGATGCACACAAAAATGTGGCACGCCTGGATTAAGCAAGACAAATTTAAGTCATTTTTATTTCACTTAGGGCATGCTGGATATTGAGTGCATAATATAGAATGTTGACACAAATTAATAATAGATTGTTTCACCAGGAGGATATTTTTATTTATGAAACAACAAACAAACAAAAAAGCAATGCTGCATTCCATTTAGTTAGTTCTCAATAAGTTTGTAAGGTCCTTTAACTGCAGTAAATTTCAAGATATCCTCAACTGACTGTGAGAAAGCCTTAAAGCTAGAGCAGCTCCTTTCCTCTGTGACTCACAGAGACATAAGGAAATGCATGTCAGGCCCATACAGTACAATTCCAGTCCCTCAAGTATCACTCTATGATGGAGAGATGACCCCCGGGGCCTTTCTGTGATGCTGGCTTCAGCTGCCTGACCAACTGAGGTTGAAGTGGATCTGGCCCCTAGCCAGCATCCCCTCCCTGACGCACTACACTCTACCTGCTCTACGAATCACATCTGGGGTGAGACTGGGTAAGACCCACTGAGAGCAACAGAGCTCTATCACCTCTTTCTATTTCTGTCTCCACAATTATCCTTAAAGTTTCAACTTTGAATCCCATGGACCTGCCAGTGGATGGCCGGCAAAGAGGAGCATCTTTTATAGCCCCAAGCAGCACTAGGCTAATTAAGGATATTTACTCCATACATTTTTTTTTTATAAACTTCTACTTTCAAACCCACATTTACACACACATTACCACCTCCAAACCTGCTGCTTCAGCATGCCCAAACTCACTGACGTGGCAAGAGCGAGCAATGTGCTATCCAATTTTTGCCTAAGTATAGTGAGCCATCCATTTTTGTAAGAGCAATACATGAGTACATCTAAAGCTTAGGGACACTGGCTTAGGCATACTGGCTCACTCAATCATTTTACAAGCTTAGTGCTAAAACTAGACATTTTCAGTAGCAGCATGGTGTTAAAAGCACTATTTATGGAACCTAATGCATGCTTATATGCATGTACTTTTATTTTTGTGCATAATTCAGAACACTCATCTGGGTTTTCCTCCATGTTATACACATGTGAATAATAGCTGAGTAGCTTGTGTGGGGCCTCAGTTCAATGAAGAGGAATGGGAATTTAGAAAATGTTCCAGAGATTTTTGACTATATTGATTATGATCTTTACTTAACTTTTTTAAATGATGTATACAATATTTAAATATTACAACATTTTCATAAGTTTTATTATGAAAAAATTCTCAGGTTTTACTAGCCAACACCCAAATACAAAAACTAATAAAAATAAAAAGCTAAATAAACTATCCAGTGAGCGGCAGTTCTCTGAGTGAAATGCCTTGTTGATGCCAGAGGTCAGAGGCAAATGGCCAGACTGGTTTGAACTGACAGAAAGATAAGAGTAACTCAAATAACCCCTTGTTACAATCGAGGCATGCAGAAGAGAATCTCTGAACACACAGCAGGTCAAACCTTGAAGCAGATGGGCCACAGCAGTGTCACTCCTGTCAGCTAAGAACAGGAAACTGAGGCTACAATTTGCATGGCCTCACCAAAACGGGACAATAGAAGACTGGAAAAACGAGTCTCAGTTTTTGCTGCACCATTTAGATGGTAGGGTCAGAATTTGGCTTAAACAACATGAAAGCATGGATCCATCCTTCTTTGTTGTGTAATGGCGTTGGGGCTATCTCCTTGGCACACATTAGGCCTCTTAATACCAACTGAGCATTGTTCAAATGCCACGGCCTACCTGAGTATTGCTGCTGACTATGTCCATCACTTTACACCAACCTAACAACAAGTTATACCTAATAAAATGGATGGTGAGTGTATGTACTCAAGCCCAAAGAAGGTAGGGCTAGATTTATTGTGATAACACTTCTATTCTGGTTCCAACCACATTTCACATGTGGCTGTAATCCCTGCCACCCAATAATCAGTCATTTCACTCTAAAGGACAATAAGCCAGTTTCATCCATTGCTGCAGTTAATGGTCTGAGCTGTGATACCATGTATTTTCTCTCTCATAGCCCTGTTCAAAGGTCTGGCCTGTCTGAAGTTATTTGACAAACACTGTAATATCTACAGCCATAGATCGGGATGTGCGTGTAGGCCACATTGTTAGTGATCACACAAGTGAGAGCACATTTTCTAATTCAAATTGGGTGAAGAGAAACCTAGACACATTCAAAACTGTGATGAGCTGACACATCATCATCCATTCTGGATTCAGCTGCAGTGTCCCATAAAAACATTGATATAGTAAACCATTTTCCATGGTGTCAAAGCCTAAATCAGGCTAGAGAGTTTAATTCTGCTCCAGTTAATACTTCCAGTGACCCATTTGCTCTGAAATAAAATTACAAACAATTGGAAGGATAACAAACAGAGGTAGCTGAGCAAAGCATCATATGTGTGTTAAAATGAGCTCAGGATTAGAGCTGCATTACTCATGACAATTTGCCTCAGGGGACCACTTGTAAGGACTTTTTTCCAGAGAAGCCTCCACAAAGCTGCCAGACCCATGACCTGTCCCCTTTCGGGTGGCAGTGGCGGCTGGCATAGGCCGCTGTGCTGATACAAGCTGGCATACTCTTCTCTGCTCAATAGTGCTAACAAGCAGGGACACTGATGAGGCACAATGAAATGTGTTTGAGGAAACCCATACCCCTGCATCAGCACTCTATACTGGCACCCAGGCAGGGGCCCAAGGTGGCACTCATAGGACTAACAAACCCCAGAAGCCTTTCAGTCTGCACAACATCTTCATCCACATCTTTTTGCTTGTTTAAAATGTTTATTATTCCTTGTACACACAAACCAGACATTCACAGGGAACTCATGATGTTAAAGCAGTAAAGGCTAAAATGTTGGTATGCTGTGTGATACTGATATGGCAAAGCATTGAAAGCAGAGGAAATTCCCTCTGACAGAAGCTCAAAAAGAACAAATATATAATTCTACAAGCATCATCTGAGAGATCTAAGGCAGGAAAATCAGTCAGAATTACTAAAGGACCTCATTATGATGCAAATTCATTTATTCCATTTTATCTGGCCCTTCTCAATAGCTCATATGGCAGTGAGTCCGCACAGAGGAAGACACAGGGAGACCTCACACTGGGCATCTGGCTGCTTAGAATTCCTCTGTGAACATCTGAGTTTGTGTGTGTGTCTGGTACCTGCCTTCATTCCACCTGGGGCCTGTCGGTGCTAGCCCTTATAATACAGCCAAGATACTTGACCACTGATCCCCAGAAGAGTGATTATTGTC
Source organism: Monopterus albus (assembly GCF_001952655.1). NCBI lineage: Eukaryota > Metazoa > Chordata > Actinopteri > Synbranchiformes > Synbranchidae > Monopterus > Monopterus albus. Next base: position 3,968,531 of record NW_018127919.1, read on the forward strand.
AAGGTTTGACTTGACATTATTGGATTGCTGGTTAAACTTGTGTCTCATGAAGCAAAAAGAGGCCTATCACGAATCTGGGGTGACTCACACCAAAGGATCTGGGGCAGCAGAACCCTAGGTATGAGTTTTATTATTATTATTTTTTTAAATCATTAGTTTCTTTTTGTTGTCAAATATAAATAATGTGAAACAAAATCAAACCAAGTAGGATTAAAGAGACCACTGGCATCTTAAAAACAGTATCTGATATGTTATACAAATAATAGTTTTTCATACTTATGATTTTCAAGTGTCACCTCTCAGGTGATATCCCTGCCACCCAGGCTCAGACTTTTAGAATTATACCTGCAGCCTAAGAGGAAGACGTGTAGATTCTAGTCACAGCTACAAATCCTGTTTTTTATGAAAAAAAAAATGTCTGTTATTATTATGTCAGTATTCTCCTAAACATACACTGTTCAATATAGTCAATGATAAGGTAGCAAAGAGAAACAACTACTGTATTTACTATCATCAGGTTTGTACTAGCAAAACTTTTAGGTGACTATTGTATTAATAATTCCATAGTTTACATCCAATTCTTTTTTTTTTCCCATTAGGATACAATTAACTTGGGGGGGGGTGTCACTGAAGAGCACTATGACTTTGTGTGCACCAACCCCACACCTCTGAAACCAACCCTACACCCAAAATGATGTATTCTCCCTGTGAACCCATCAGCAGTAAATACTGTGAATCACTTTGATTTGCCCACCAGACAAAACCTGATCAGCAGTGACTGAGCTACAGTAAACGGACAGATGGTACTGGCCTATCCTTGATCTTCCTCTGATTTCATTGTGGAGGACAAATCATGCATCTTGACAGCAAGCAGACATACAATATAAGCAGATTTTATGCTGTCTGAAGCAATCAGTTTAGAGAGAATTACGGAGCTCAGCGATTATGATGAGAGCCTATTAAAGTAAAATAGTGCTGTAATCAAAATAATTTGGAGTGTGATGCAACACCCACCCATGCAAACAAAGGCATGCATGCATGCACACACACACACACGCACAAGTGTACAGCTGATGGATTTAATTTCTGATGAGATCAACCAACACTTAAGCAATGTGCATGCTACACGAGTGAACATAAGAGTGAAAAATACACATGGGGAAACTGAAATGAAGAGCACTCTAACACTGCCTGAAGACAAGAATTACAAAAAAGTGGGCGGAGGGAGCAGCTGCTCAGGCATACAAAAAAAGGAACTCCAGAAATTAATTGCTGCAGATCCAGCAGCATACATATCACAAAGCAGAACTTTTATTACTGTAGTGCGAATCTGCTCTTAATGTCAAAGCTAAGCACCATATGGGAATATGTTGATGTCTACTTCAGTGAACCAGAGACCCATAAAGACCACACACGCTTGCCTTTCTGTCACCCAACCCAATAAGCCTGAGTCATATTGCTTCAGCCTGTAAGAATGTTCAAAAGAAAGCAAACACAGAACACCAGCTAGTATAATAACATAATAAATTTTAATTAAATAATTGCACGGACTAGGATGCAACCACCTTGAGATGTCCGTTAAGCCCACTCTCTAGCAGTTGTCTTTAGTTAATATAGCAAAGGTCTGACTGATACCATAACTTCAACCAACAGCTAAACTAAAATGGATCATGAACCACATCACTCTCCACTGCAGCCCATTGACATGCATGTAAATTAGCTACTGAAAAAAAAAATCCCACTTGTATAACAAAACACACATCCATGTTAATATTTCCAGGGCGCAGTGATGTAAAGGCTGACAGTCAGAGGTTCATATATTCATTTTATCCCACTTAAATGGAATGACACATCATGCTCACCTTCCCATTTTTTGCCTGTCAGTCATCTCTAAGCAACGAATAAAGCTCTGCACCAGTACAACCTGTCACTATTGTCATTCAAATGGTAAAAAAAAGACTTCACCTCACTATTCAGGTGGAGCTAGGGAGGAACTCATCTGTCTCGTTTGATTGTTCTGTCTAATCCTTTATTTTATGTAGGCTCTCTGTTATTTCCCTGAAGTGGGAATCACATTTTAGTTAGGTCTATCCTCAGTTAGTAGCTCATTTTCGTAACTCCCTGTCCTATGGGCTCATCCTATGGGCTTTGTTTCTTTGTCAGAGACTCTCCCCACTCTCTGTCACAATCTAACATCTCCCCCATCTTGTGCCATCTTTTCATTCTTTAACTGTTCCATTTCCAATCACAGTCATCTTTTCCTGTCCTCACAACAAAAACTGCCCTGTCTGACAAACGCCTGTGTTTTGCAGATGGGGAAAACACAATAAACAGTTACAGAAAATGCATATATTCTAAGGAGAGGAAATGAAAACTGTCACAAATTGTCAAACAGGTAGTCTGCATATGGGGAAACTAAATAGGATGCTAAGCAATCTATGACCTCTATAGGACCCGAGGGAACTAGCAATATTGTCAGGACCTATCCTGTCCTACACTGCCACCACCCCCTGCTAACTTTGCATATGATTTCACTAATTGACATAAACAAAAAAACATCAAACACTTGCGACAGAGATGAATCAGCTAACTAATGGGATCCAACACAGTTGTCTTGTAAAGAGACAATGCATCACAATGTGAGATACTACACTAATAATAGAACTTTGTCATTTGCTGTTTTGACGTGAGGGTGACATATTTTAGCTTTTGATCCTGCAGTGTTTTGCAACTGGGAGTGCTTGAAATTGAAATAGTTTTGTTTTGTTTTTTTCTGATTCTTTTAAAAAGCTAGAAATCTCTCTGCACTGGTGATGTACAGTCCCACTGACAAAACATGCACCTGTGTCTTTTTCACTCACACTGTGTCAAAGTAACTGTCAATGCTGATCAACAGCTCTATAAAGTCATTTCTGAAACATGCCAAATTTTGTACAGGGTAGTGAAAACCTTATTACTTTTCCTTAAAAATCCATACACCTTGCACAAAAAGCAGAAACATCTGTTGATATAAAACCATAAATTAATACAACAAACTATTGACATACAAATATAAGGGGAAAGGTGAGACGTTCTAGGTGGCCAGCAAAACATGACAGTGTAAAAGTGTCAAATCTAGAGTGGAGCAATGCATAAATACTATAATAACTGGAAATGTGCCATGTAAATTACTTATTGTGGTGTGTTACATGAGAGGTAATGGATTATGTTTGCCAGCTTAAGGCAGCAAAGTTGTTATTATGATACACAGTTGACAGAATGGCAGTTACAGCTTTGGCTCTGACTTTTTTCTAAAATAAAGCTGTGCTTAGACCATCAGTATTCCACCAGTAGACTGATTACTCTGCCTAGAAATTATAGCTACTGTGCACCTAAGCTGCAGTCTAATTCTGGTCCAACTGGAGCCAAGGAAATGCTGAGAGTAAACACAGTGTTGTGTGCACAGATGTCATGGTTCAGATTTATTTAGAGGGCGAATGCTCCATTAGTTGAGGCTTTTTAATTAGCACACTTGTGTGAGAGGGTCATTAAGGATGTCTGACAGAGGACCTGCTGATGAGGAGGATGGAGACACTGCTAACACTGGCCCTGATACAACACATACATACACCTATGCACGTGCCCACACAAACACCTACACAAGCTCAGATTTGTTTATAAACTAACAACATTTCACCCAGTCACTGGCAAACACAGCAAGTAAATGGAATGGGTGCCACAACATTTCCTCTCCAAAATGGCCACAGAGCACAAACACATCTCCCACAACTGTCTCCATCACCAGCAGGACCACACACATGAAAGCCATGTACATTTAAATGCATATTAATATAGAACATGACAGAATAGAAGGGTTCCTACCATTTTCCGGGTGTTCATTCTCACCAATGCTGCCATCTGGAGTGGTTCTCTCATAGTGGTCCTCCGGCAGGGTCAGGGGTCCAGTGCGGGGACCAGATGATGACTTACTGCTGGGAGTTTCAGATTCCTCCAAGCCGCTGTCATAGTAACTGTGCTGAGAGGCATCCTGCAGGTCCTGCACAGGGTTGGTGGTGGAGAAGGTCACTCGCCGATGGGGATGCTGAAAAAAAAAACAACAAATGAATTCCTTCAAAACAAGGAAAGGATTTTTCAGCCACACTTACCGGCAGCATTTAAGACTGTTGTCTGCATTTTGCTGGCCTCGTAAAGTTCACTCTTCAAAGTCGAAAAATAGCATTAAATATTAAACACTCTTAAATATTAAATAGTCTTTGGCACCATTATTATTCTGAAGATTATATAAGGTAGAAATATATGAACAGATGAGGTCATGGACTCTAATAATACGAGTGTGCAAATTAGCAGTAGTGGAAATGAAATAAATTAAGACCAATAAAAATTCTCATATACTATACAAATAAATAAATAAATATCTCAACATGGAGCATGTGCTTATATATTCTGTGATGTGGTTCTGTATCTGTAAGGACTGATTCAAATCTATATGCATCCAATTTATAATGAATTAGAGGACACATTATATTGTACTTATTGTTCAAGGGCTTGTGTTTAGCTGCCTTCAAAAGCTGCATGTGATTTTATAGCAAGAATATTATTGTGTTGATATTGTATGTGATGTAAAACTGTGCCCACTTATCGAAGATAATAACACAGTATGGACAAATCTAGGGTACAGAATATGAAGGTGTGTATTTATGTTAATCATTTTCCATCATATCACAAGCTCCAGATGTGAGTATCTACTGAAAAATCAGTGAAGCAGATTGTGTACGTATGTTAATACAGTATATAATGATGTCTATACATTTGTACGGACATGAACGCAAACTTTATAAACAAGTGTTAAAAGGTGATACAGAGACTGAAAATGTGAAAAGCACTATTATTGCTGTTATTGCCATTATTAGCCAGACAAAGGTTTCATTTTCTAAATCTGTCACTGCCAAATGAATTCTGATGATGACTGGTGCACTAATCAGTAGCCCCAGTGAGCTACTTCCCATCTCCATATTTTAATATTTCCCTTTTCCACCGCTTTGATGTTTAACCGAGCAGAAGGCTAGACAGTATTTTTGCAATTTAACTAAAAAATAATTCCAAGAAGCTCTAAATAAGGTTAATAATAAAACAGAGCATTAGAAATTTACTTTGTGACAGTTACTATTTTGCCAGCATCAGAATACATCATTAGGTCTGGTTTCACTGTTACAGCATATGGTGATGAGAACAGATGAGACAACGAAAGAGTAAATGAATGAATGAAAATGATGATGAAATCTTGAATCTGATAGCTTGAAGAGGAGCACAATGGCATTATAATAAATCATTCAAAATCACACCCTATATCAAATTGAATGGCTTGTAAATATAGTTAGGAGACCATTAAATTCCCTCTTCCAAAGATCAGCTTACTAATGGCTACTTACCACGGATCCACAACAGAAAGATGACACCTTGCACATGCAACCCCCCCCCGTACTCCTGCACCATCCACACACACATAAGTATCTCTTGTAAAAGTCAGGAAAGCACTGATACAGCAGAACAGGCCTGCCACTGCTACGAGTCAGCCTAGATCAATACCACGAGTTTGTGCTTTCTACCATTCAACCACTTTTCTGGCAAACAAATCCATGCTAGAAATCATTCAAACCATCTGCCTTTTAGTACACACGTACCAGATACTGAGAAATGCTTTTAGAGCTGAGGTAAGTGCTATCAACACTGTGTTCATAATGATGTTACCAGGCTTCCAAATGTTTCCAGAAACCTGTTCATCTCCCCATCATCATAGTCATACTTTTCTGACTGCACAGATGCATCTCTTGGTCTTTCATCTAAATAATGATTACTTGAGTTCTGGGGTGCATGCTTTTCTACCAGCAGTACTTCAACATCACAACATCAATGAATCATGCACAGTGTGCAGTAAGGAAGCTGTCTACGACTTCCCAGGTACGTGTAATGGAAGGATAAATTAAGAAAAACTTTCAGGCACAAATGAATGGTGCAAAAATAAGGAAATAAGGGCAATGAGAGGTTTGGGGGTATAAAAATATGGCATGTTGAGTTCTTTCTATTAAACATATTGTTTGATTGGTGTATCTAGTAACATTTTTAAATGTAATCTGCCATGTTTACTGAGATGAAAATACAAAGCAAAAACTGTATATCATTACTCGCAAAATACTTTTATCACATCTTGATTAATCTAATTTAATTAGTGAAATATTAAAACAGACCATAATTAATAAAAAAAAAAAAAACTCCCCCATGATACTAGATACCAGCTTCTGTGACAATGCAATAAAATTGCCTTTGACTTGTGTAGATATACAAATGATATAGTTCAATGGTGCATCCCTATAATATGATTGCAGGGTCTATGACTATGTAAATGTGAGGGGGCATTTAGTTGTTTAAATATGGATTCTAGCTTAAACCTCTCCTCAAGGCATCACTCCAGAGATTCAGCATGTTTCCAGGGTATGATAACTAGCTAGGGCTGCAGAGATGGGAAATAGATTCTCCTTTTACTCTGAGCACAAATCCTTTGCCAGGCCTTGGGGGCTGCAGAGATGCGGCAAGACGGAAGGATGGAAGGGGAGGCTG
>NW_018127919.1:3975184-3977882 GCF_001952655.1 Monopterus albus
AAGGGACAAGCAGAAGGATTAGATTCTGGGAGACTGGAGGCGTGAGAGCGGGATTGTTTGGGTACTGTGGTAAAAGTAAGAAGCTGTGGTGCTGCAAATGAAATAGAAGACATTTGTGATGACATCTGAATTCATAATCCATTTTAGATTCGGTTAAACTGGCCTCGCTGATAAACCTAATTTTACAGTGCCAAAGCAGATGGAAAGATACAGGATTCTGTCTTTGGGATGAAGACACGGTTTAATGTAGTAATAAACTAAATTCATCCACTGCTTACCTAGAGCTCCCATAGCCCTTTGGAGGCCCTTTTTTTCTGTCAGACTGCCAGAAACATCGCATAAAACTTACTGCTTCTTCACTTACTGTATATGTGATGTGATGAGCTATCTCCTAGTCATGTATAAAATGAAAGTTCTTCAAGTATATACTATATATGGTAAATTGGGACAGTTTCCACTTTATGTTATGCCAGACCAGCTAACCTTCCCTCATCTCGTCAGAGCTAAGACTGCATTGTTGTACTGCGTGGAACACAATGCACTTGAAACAACAGCACACTCTGCACCCACGCTGAATATCAATCTGTGCCTTTACTTCCTGTGTGCAACCTCACAGGAACATAATAGTAGTATTTCAAAAACCTGGGTCAGTACCCGAGCTTGACAGCTTTAAATGAAGAAATCAGCTGAGTTTTATGAATCACATCAATATGAATGATTTGCACACAATAACCTTGACACAAGTTCAGCTCATTTCTTAGAGTTGCACTTTGCAATAAAAAAGTGGAAACTTAATTCCTTCATAGACAAAAGGAAAATATTTGCATCCTACCACCATTAAGTTTTTAATTTAACTTTGTCTGAAAAACCTTTCAAAAAGGATAAGGATAATCACCTTTATTGGCCAAGTATGTTACACACAAGGAATTTGTTTCCGGTACAGAACCGATGGCAGCCATCTGCGGTGCCACCTCAACCGATGGCTCTAACCATCGGGGTCAAAGTGTCTTGCCCAAGGACACTTTGACACATGGACTGCCGGCACAGAGATTCAAACCTTCAAGTTGGGAGACGACTGCTCTACCCACTGCACCACTGTCGCCTCCCCGTATGTAAAGGCATGGAAAATACACAAAAAATGTTGATTATGATTGATAGTTTCTTCTCTGACAATGCAGGATGTAAGAGCCTAAACATTGCCATCCAAAAGGGGAGTGGAGAGGGTTGGGGGTGGAGTTTTTAATGGCAAAATATCAAATTAAAAAGCTTTGTCCCAGGGGAATAAATGAATAAATAAATACATAAATTTTGGCACTCTTATGCACACTCTAAGAGTCGGTTGTTATGTAAATAAGGGTACTCTTCATTAACACAACTATTGATGTAACATAAAAATGTCTATAAGAAAAGAGTCATTAGCACTACACCTTCTCGCCCTCTCATCCTTCAATTGATTTCCATAGCCTAACATATCCAGTATATTTCATAAAGACCACAGTTCAATTACAGTAACAGACATTTTTACACTTCACAGTTGCTAAATCAGCTATTAAAACAACAAGATAATGCAACAAAATACAACATAAGCTAGCTTTGAACAACATCTATTTATGGTTAAATTGATATGTAATTAAATTGTATGAAGGAAATAATTATAAGTGATGATCTATGTTACTTAAAGTAGAGTTTCAGGTTCAAGGAAAGAGAAAGACTGCTCAGGTCAAATTTATAGCATACTGAGGCATATCAAGAAATATATATCAAACTTAAACAACATTTGTGGGTAGTTTGATACGTGATTTAAAAATTGGCTTTCAAAAACCGCTTGAAATTTGACACATACAGTAACAGTGACGTCATGTCCAGAGAGCTGTTAGTCTTGTTAGGTGGCTACAACTGCTGCAACAAAACATATATCAACCACCTTTGTCATTAATGTTGTCTGGTGTGATGGAGGACTTCTGCACTGAGCCTAGATATTGCTATGGTGAGAAGACTGAGAGGACACCATTCCATTATTCACCCAGCCTGTGGCTGCCTGTTCTGTGTTTGTACTGGAAAATGTCAATGTGTCTTTTCTACGGAGACTGACGCAGATGGGTTATTGTTAATGGTTATATCTAATCACTTCCGTAAAACAGTGTGGACAGTCTGCCCTAAAGACCGAATCTGAAATAAAAATAATGTATTTGCCTGAAGCATGAATGAAAGGATGAAGGAATACAAAGGGAATCCTGGGACAAATAGCTGTGTCTAAGCAACAGAGATAACATTATGGGGACTGCAGAGCATCTCTATTGCTAGTGCACAACTGATTACCCGATGGGACAGCAGACCCCAGTGTTGTGCTCTCCCACAACATTGAGTTCTCAGCCCATTGTGAACACCCTGGAGCTACCTGACACCGCTCTGCCATCAGGTTCCCTGTCATCCAGCCAAGCTTTGCTGATTGCCAGTGTGCAGGGTTGCTAGTACTTTATGCAGATGGGAAAGCTTTTCCATCTCCTCTGCCACTTTTTGAGCATACTTTCAACAGAGTCACAGGTGAGTTAGATTCAGTGTTTGAATCACTGCTTCATGCTTCCAAGTTTGCATTTGTTTCGACTGATTTATGTGCATTAGAGTGGGGAAGGTGTGTGTGTGTGTGTGTGTGTGTGTGTGTGTGTGTGGTTTTTAAATAATCTTTGATATATATATA
>NW_018127919.1:3978204-4015600 GCF_001952655.1 Monopterus albus
ATGTTCAAGTGCTTGCATGATTCTGCTGTGGTTTCAGATTGAAAAACATGGTAAATCTGAAGGATTTGAAACAGAGAATGAGAGATAAACAGAGAAGTATTCTGATGTTGCTACCTGAGCTACACGTTTAGAGGAACTGATATACATAACTGGCCATAGCAAATAATGTCAAATAAAGTAGCATATATTTAAAAGCAACCACTCTATGAAAAATGGAACATAGTGTCCAGTAGTGAGAGTGAAGCTGTTATCTGTGCACCAACAGGCACATTTATGCACAATTTACACCGGTGGCTGGTGTATTTTATCTGGTAGATTCTTATTTGTTGCTTTCTTATTTTGTTGAAACAGAATCTCAGATGTTGGTGTTGGCACAGGCTGGCATTTTCCTATAGGGCACTATGAGGTTATTCCTTTAATTTGGTAACTTGCTATGCACTGCTGCATGTGTAGCGATGCCAGTCCAGCAGCGTATTGTAACCTTGATGCCAGCACCGTGTTACTTGTGGTTTGCTGCCCACCTGCTCGGAGCAGGTCGACAGCTCAGCTCACTTGAGTTCCATAATTTTTTGGTCACTTAATTTAATGAAGTCACACAAACAGAAACCTCTCTGAAGCCCCACAAAGCCCTTCATTCATGTTTTGTTTGTCTTTTCCCATCACATGTCAACCAGCTGACATGTGATCACACAAAAAAGTTGTACTACGATTATGGCAAAAATTAACGAGTGATTCTTGCCAGCTCTGTAATTCATGTCAGTTGGTAGACTAAACTAACTTACTTCACTTTTGTCATTTTCTTTATAACCATCTGACGGTAGCCTACTGTTTAGCCAAATCATGCACAGCAGGTCTGTTGGTTAAATGTTGTGCAACAAGAACCAAATGGCTGCAAAACAACCACAAGACTTCTCTGTTTATATGCACATCAATCTTATGTTTAGAAATTAGTTTTTATGGTTTCTACTACAAATCAACAGGGATGTTGGAGATTAGTTAGATATTCATCCACACAGTCCCATGACTGTCCATTGAGTCATTCAGAGCCATCCGTTCACATCAGCTCTCCCTGGTGCCTCTATCTGAAACTCCAGCTACTGTAACTGAGCCAACACCTCTTCTCCTCTTTCCCAAAGTGTTGCCATTTCTAATTGAAGTAGACTCGTGGCTGTGCTTAGCACCGTGATGTGAAGTAGATTGTTTAGGTTATATTTTATTACGGTGTTCCCAGAAACAAAGAGGAATATTGCAAAAATCCAAATTTACAGTATATGTAGATCACTACTAGGATCATATCTATGCCTTAATATGAACAAATTCAGATTGTGAATGTTTATTTTAACATGTAAAATAAGGAAGAACTAACTGAATTAATATTTAATTTTAGAAATACATTCCAACATCTAGCCAACAATAAACAATATTTTAATTCTACTGGGCAATTTAGAGACATGTCTTTGGATTGTGGGAGGAAGCCGGAGTACCTGGAGAGAACCCACGCAAGCACGAGGAGAACATGCAAACTCCACACAGAAAGGTCCCGGGCGGGGCCCGAACCCAGAACCTTCTTGCTGTGAGGCAACTGCTAACCACTGCACCACCGTGCTGCCCTCCAGGCAAAGTTGTTTATTCTAAACAAGATGTGCATGCAGATATACACTACTGAAAATGCACGTCATAGTGTAAACATTTGATGATCAAGCATGTGACTCTACTGTGTCTACTTTAACTGCCTTGTAGAAATAATTTCCATGTGTACTCTGTTTCATAGCCAGCAGCAGCTTTATGGTTGACATATGGAAGAACTAGAAAGAATCCATACTGTATAAAGTTAAGCCAGCTGGGTGTAACAAAATATTAACACAGTAATAAAGTACATGCAATAAATATAACTAAAAAGATGACTTTAATAAATGCATTATTATTATTATTATATTGGAAGTACTCTGTGGTCCTTCTACACAAGTACCCCCATTTGATATGAATTATAATAACACTATGTCCTTTAATACCATCTAATCTTTGAGGTATTAACCTCTGAATTTTAAGCCAGAGGAGCTGGTTCCCCAATTGTCCCACTCAAATTGCATCTCCATTAATGCTACTCTGACTGCTTGTTAAAACATAACTGGAGCACAGTCAAATAGTGCATCATTTTTATGAATAAATCATAAAAAGAATCTTTTCTGATCAATCTAGTTATCAGGTTTCTTTCACTGACAAATAATGGCATGTGCTAGAGTGATGTGGAGTCTTAAAAATAGATGATATGCTATTTGTAATATAATCAGATTTTTCTACTCTACATTTCGTTTCATGTCGAACAACAGAGCAAGCACCCCCACACTGTATTTAAGTAACATTTCTTGTTGCTTTCCATACACAATGTAACAATGTATTTGTCACAGTTTGTTTGCGCCAAACATTTTTGTTTAAATCCTTTATTACACAGAGGTGTTGTTTAAACTGAGTCACTGTGGTCAGTGAAACATGCTGAGTATTCAGAATTTCTCTTGGAGGAGCGAAACACAAAAAAAGAGAGAGAAGCAAGGCTTTCATAACTTTGAAGATGACACATGAGCGGGGATAAAAACCAGCCGAACACAATCATTGCTTTGGTGTGTGGCAACCTGGCTGCAATTTGCAAGTGAAAAACAAAGCTTTAAAGACAGTTGGGGTGCAGTAAACTGGTAAAATGGGAGGCATCAGAAGGTAAAGAATGTAGTCTATATATTTCAGAGAAAGGATATGAACATGAGCTGCAATTCATTTAGCTTACAGTGAAGTACATTTAACCAGTTGGGAAGCCAAACAGCTTTGGTGTACTCTGCTGGAATGCCCTAAACTTTTAAAACTGCCGGAAACCTATGTGGCCCTATTTATCAATCCTGAGTTGAGGTACAGTATATCGTATATGTTCTGGAACTGGAAGCCAGACTTTTCCCATTGAATCACAGTGATGTGTCTCTCAGATATTATGAAATGGGTTTTCTGCCCATGTTAAAGGAAACAGCTGATGTCTCAGTGCGCCTGTGATATGAAAAATTCAATTTAAAAGGATGAGAGAAAAAATGGTGCGCGGCCTATTTTCATTCCCTCACACTGAGAGATATGAGAATGATGTTCTATTGTGACGAGGAAATGATGCCAATCGCACTGCAGAGAAATTCCTTCATAATTCAATTCAATTTCTTCTAAATCCCAATGGCAAGCTCCTCTGCCAAAGAGAGGGAAAAAGACAGACACAAAGACGGAGGGCCAGAGACAAAGATGGAAAAAGAGGGACTAAATATTGAGACTAAAACAGTGGGGAAATAGAGAAAGTCAAAGAGACCAGCAGGACTCACTGAAAGGTAAGAGGAGGAGACAGTGATACAAAGTAGAAGTAGATAGAAGAAAAATGTTTTAGTAATGATTCATTTTGATCACTGTGGCATTTAAAGTGTAGCCAACTAATTTTCTCTAATTACCTCTCTGACAAAAGCACAGAAAATCATGTTGTTGAGACCTAGCTGGGCAAACTGCTAATTTTGTGAAACAGTGTTCAGTCTGGTACAATGGCACATATAAAACCTATAGTTTACATAAACATCTTTTGCTATTTAAGTGGAGGAGAAGTTACAAAATGTGCATCTTTGATAGCTTGGGAGAGTTCCTCGAGTGTGGGACCTGGAATTTTAGTTACAGTGTCTGGGGGTACATCCTGGCTCTGGCAGTCTGGGCGGGTATGCAGGAATCAATGAGCTGCTGCCTCTGAAGGCACAGAAAAAATGAGCTGCACCAACAAATATGACAGTGAAGAAGTGCACCTCTCAGTGTATGCAGCAAGCATAAAACCATAAAGACTGAAGCAGTCGCAAAGGCAGTGCATATGAAACTGTTTTTATTTTCCATTCCACCATTATGTCCTCATCCCATCTACAGTACTTCTCTCTCTCTCTCTTCCCTCATTCTCTTGACTCTACACCCACACACACAGTTGTTTTTGTAGGTGCAATAGCTCCAAGGCAAGCAGCATGGAATTGGAGTCTTCAAAGAGTCTTGGATTATCAAAGAGACACAGCTACCACAAAACTAGGGGACACACCGGAGAGGGGGAGGGAAGAACATAAGCGAGAGGCGGGGAGGGGAAAGCAGTGCAGGGGAGTCAGCATGGCTTTGGGTGGAGGATAAAGTGATCAGACAGGTGTTGCACCCAGTACGTTTTACCATACTGACTCTGAGAGATGAGACAGTCCAAGTAACTACAAAACAGTGTTGATTTATTCCATGAACACAGGTAAAAATTAACATTACACGCTCAGGTATCTTGCACCTCCAAACTGCTCACAGGCAGATGTCAGATGAAAGCCCCTGACCCCACCAGGCCTATACATTATATCCCCTCAGTTGGGCTAGCCCCATACTACACAGAAACGTCAACCGAGACGTCTCTGTTACCAGCTTTGCAGCTGGTCATAGCAGTAGTCAAAACATGAAGCAAATCAATGTGTGTGTGTCTGTTGTTTAAGTGGTGTGTAACTAAAAACATTCTCACACAACCTCTAGTAACATGTCGTGACTTAAACATAAGAACATATTATGGCTAAGGCTACAGTTATACACATCATAATAATAATATTAAACACCCTGTCTGCTGACAGTCATCAACTCTTCTCTCTAGTTATCCTTGACCAGATGTACCCTGTAGAAACTCATAAGCATGCCTAAGCATTTAACAGTCTAACTAGACATCTTATCTCCATTAAACATTTCTAATACACAAAGTATCTATCCAATTTCTATCTGACTAAAAATACCTAACACAGGGGAGGAGTGGGGGTGAGGGGTGGATAAAGACCAGGACTCCCTTTGTTCACATACTGTAAATGGAGAGAAAAAAAAAACAGCTGGAGTGAATGCATTAAAAACAATCACATGGACCTTAATGGTCTTGATAGGCAAGACTGAATTCTCATTCTTCACTGTCTGTGTGATGTGGGCCATCTATTGTGGACATTTTTTTTTCTAAACTGAAAATTTCATTTCAATGAGAGCATTGGCCTTGAAATACCATAATGTTGTCACAGTAAAACCAAGTATTACTGCAGCAGGACCCACCGTGTGTGAATATACAGTAGCTGCCACATCTAATAACAAATCTGAGTGTTCACGGCATTCCATATGACAGGATGTGGGAGTGCTGGTGCAAATGCATCACCCTTTGACAAAAAGCTCTCCGTCAGCCCCTCTGTCCCACAGTGAGCTATGGGTGTCTCTTTTTTCCATTACAAGAACACTTCTCACTCTAAAGCACATTTCAAGCGAGTGTATGAAACTGATTCTGGTCGGTTCACTGCTGTCAGCTGCGGGGCTTCATCCAGCAATGTTCCTGTCCCAGTGCTGCAGCTAAAGCCACCCACCTTTACTAAACTGGTCTAAGCTAAACTAGGCTCATTTAGAGTGTAAATGTCAAAAGTGTAATGTTAAAAATAAATCAGATTTCAAAAAGTAATCTTCCTTCTGCACAGCGCTTCTTGTAAAAGACATCTACTTGTGTGAACATAAGCACTTCCAACTGCCTGCACCCATTTGGCAATTTTGAGGCATGCCATGACTTCATTTGTTCTGACACAGGCAGCAGAGAGTTGTGTCTATGCAGCACAAACTGTTGAGCTCTTATCAAAGATTATATTTGTGCCTCTGCCTATACAGACCACATGTGCAGATGTTCTGTGCTATTTTAATGGCATCAGTTTGCGAAGGCACGCGTGCATGTGAACGTGGACAAAACCATAAAACTCATAAGTGCATACAAATGGTGCAATAAATGGAATCTTGGTTGCTGTGGCTAAGCCACAGTTAGCTGATATAATGAAGTGATAAAATATCTGGCATTCAGAGTGTAGCTACTGCACGGCAGACTGTGTTATTTAAACATGGTGTTTTGTCATAATTTATAATCAATAATTTTGTGTGTACTTCAGTTGAACTGCAATTCATTCATCAATTTAATAAAAACATTTTCTCTGAGGTTGTGTGGGTGTGAAGTTAGTTATACATAGTAAGTAAGAGTTGATGATTAATACATAAAATGCTTTGATTAATTGGCATTTTTCTGACATAATGAAATGTGATGATGGGAAACACAAATGTAATATTCTTTGGTGTCAAGTGAGATTTGGAGGGGATGGATGAGCTTTGTGATCAGTGGTAAAACCTATGCCTGGTTCAGACTACACAATATACATTATAAGACACATTATTTTTCTGTTCAACATGTCATCCTCTTCATGGCTTGCCAACATCAGAGTAAGTAACTTAGACCTTAACAGTTTTACTGGCACATTTTGTTAGAGCAGCATATACAGTACATTTCAGTACAGGAATGAAAGAAAAAGTCTCTCACTCACAGCTGCATCATCCTGCCCTGATGACCTGTCACTGACAGATGTACTATTACCATTATATATAATATTTTGGCTCTTCTAAATTTGTTATTGTGAATGAAATTTTCCCATAGAACAGGTAGTCTTATAGGGCAATTTTAGGGGCTCTAATTACGCTAATGATCAAATTTAATGAACACAATCTCCTTATGAAGAGGTGGTGTTCGTCTGTGTCAAATACGCAATGTATGCTAGGTTTGTCAAGCTAAGAGAGTTTGGTGAATCTGACTTGAAACACTCATATACAGTCCACAAATTAAATAAAGAGAAATTTAGGGCAAGAATGCAAAAAATGTTCTGCATGAGGCCCATTGTCTCACATGGTAATTATAGACTGACATCGCCACACATGAAATAAATGGTGGCAGTCATTTTAATACTTCCAGAAATTAGGCTTCATCTTAAAAAGTGACATATCTGACCTCAGCAAGATATTTTTGGTGTCACATATTTGCACTGTGAGACTGCATCTCTGAAACTATCACTCAACTTTTTAGTGAAGCTCCTCTGGTGAGGGACAGTCATTATTGCGCTCAGTAGAGTGCTCTGCTTTTAATGTCAGAAGGTGATTTCATTGGTTATGATGGAAGTCAGCTCTTATCACTGATATGATATGTAATTCATCTTAATCAGGCCTCTATATCTGTACTACAGATAGGCCTAAACATCTTCTGGATAAATGCTGCTAACTTGATATAGCATATGTGCTGGAAGCTTAGAGTAGCACACCCAGGTTTCTATGCCAAAAACAAGAGAAATTACATTTTACATAAATGTCTGGAATTGGCCCCAAAGTTTGTCAGATTACATCTGGTCATGCTCTATACTGTTACTGAGCAGATACTTTGGCAGCTTTGCAAGCTGTGATATCTGTGAGTGTTTGGCCTATGGGTTCAAAGCCTTCTAATGGTCAATTGAAGCTATATTTTTTATCTAAATAATGTTCTATGGGCAAGCTTCCAATTCAATCTCCAAACGCTGTGATGCTAAACAAAACTGAATTAAAAGCAAGCAGAATTTAAAGGCAACACTTTAGCAGAAAGACATGAAAAGGAATAAAGTCAATGGACCAACTTTCCCCCGTGCTGATAGTAAGGAGAAAGAGGTCACAGATACACACTCATCTAGTGTGTTGTTATGTATGCTACTGAAATAAATCATTCTTGACCCATAAGAACTTTTTTGGCATCAATCCACAGCCTTGGCTGACATGGATTATGTCTAGCATTTGCAGTTTATAATACATTTTCTAGTTGTTTTAGCTTGCAAGCGGCTGCTTTAAGTTCTGAGAAACCAATCAATATTTACTGTTTTTAAGCTGAGAGCAGAAGTTGCAGCCACCACACCTTAATAGCTGTCTGTGGACCAGTATATGCTTTGTCAGTGTTCTCATGTCAGCACAGAATGCAAGCTCAGTTGAACAAGATTTGCATCAAATACCTGTCTGATGTTTTTATATTTCTTGAAGTGTATACTCAGATCTATCAATTAGCTTCTTTCATCAATATCCATTGTTCATTTCCTATAACATAAAATAAGCATCTTCCAAACTGCCTCTCTGAAAGACATATCAGGAGTTAATAACACCAGAAGGGAAAGATAGACAGAAAAGACGATGGGCTGATGGGGGAAGTAAAGAATCAGACATGAGAGAAATTAATCCTCAATATCCACTCCCTGCTGGGTACCTTATTGCCTCTCAAACTTCTCATCTTCAGAGTTAATATCACAATTGCTGCAGCATCTGGCTGAGAAGCATGCATATACTTCCATTTGTTTGAACTGGAACATAATTGGATTGGGGAGAGGGATAAAAAAAAAGCCTTCAACCATACTTAAAACTTCTTTTTTCACACATACTCTAATATGTGCATGAGGGTGTGCAATTCTGTGTTTCAGCGTGTGCGTGTGCATGCACATGCATCATATGCATTGCTAATAATAGCATCTCTCATTGACTCGCTTGCCTCGATTCGTTACCCTGCACTCGAGATGTCCCGACTGGCGATACATTCCAAGAGCTGGACCATTTCGGAAGTGTGTCTGCATCATTCTAGCACCCAAAGTAATTGTTTTGGTGCAACTGGATGGGGAGCTCTCATGCTCCTCCATCTTATCAAGAAAGTGAAAAATCATGCTTAATTAGATTCATAGTGACCTTTTTTATCTGTGGCTGCAAACGCCCACCGGATGTGTTCTCAACATTGATCTTTCTGCAGACCTGGGGATTGAGAGGAGCCTGGCATGGTGAAATGAGGCAGAAAAACAACATATCAAAAATCATTGGATGAAGAGATTACTTTGTGTGAGTCAACCACTCTGGGTGGAGTTTGCATGCATTCTTTGTGAGAAGAGCCATGTAATCCACCTATTGCATCTCTATCACAGTGCAAACAAACTCACACACAAGTATCAAGTCCTGCCCTCTGTCTGGTTGCCAATTTGCCAAACATGCACATGTAATACTAACACATTTCTTATTCCAAGGTCCTACCTCTAATTGCATCACAATATCCTGGGCTCCCCTTTCTGCAACAACAGTCTGCAACTAAGCAATGGTTTTCCTACAGGTTTCAAACACAAGATGACTTACAATTTTCATCCTGGAAAAAAAAGAAAAAAACTTCCTGACAATTTCTAAGCAAATAAGAATGCATGGCTGCTGATGCATTTTCAAGGTATATACATCCATGTGTTTGCAAAGGTAACAGTTATAAATACCAAATATACTAAGATCTATCTATGCAACCTGCCTTGACTAGGTTAGCATAAGGAATTCCATCCATCCATCCCTTATCTATACCACTTATCCTGAAGAGGGTCATAGGGGCACTGGAGCCAATCCCAACTGACACTGGACGACAGGCGGGGTACACCCTGGACAGGTCGCCAATCTATTACAGGGCTGACACTTAGAGACAGACAACCACACACACTCATTCCTATGAGCAATTTAGAGTCGCCAGAACCTAAGCTTCATGTCTTTGGACTGTGGGAGGAAGCTGGAGTACACGGAGAGAACCCACACAGGGACAGGAAGAACATGCAAACTCCACACAGAAAGGCACCGGGTCGGCCCAGGACTCGAACCAGGACATAAGGAATTCTCATTTAAAAATCTGAAAAATATGAGCTGATTTTTGTTTCTCACAGTGTCTCTGCAGCTTTGGCAGCGTTATAGGAGAATACACTTGATGTTGTTGGTACAGATATTGTATGATACTGATGACAGATTTGGTGGAGTGCTCTACAATGAGCTTCAAACAGAGCCTCAAAGTAAAATATCTAGTATAAATATTCTATTGCCATATCCTTTCATTTGAGTCATATCTGATATATTTATGGTTCATCATTTAAAATTGTAGTCATCGGAGTACAAGCACCATGAACCAAATACTGTGGGCCAAGCTGTCATCTCTTGTTAGTAACATATGTCTGACAGATGCATTAGAAGAACCACTCAGCTTGATTCTTTCATAGAGCAACAGAGAAGCTTGAGCCCAGAGTTGGTGAATTTACTGGCAGAAATGATGTTGCAAGGAGCCATATTTACTTGAATAAAAAATGTACCCCTTTATTTTTAATGGAATACATGAAGGCTAGAGATACTGGATGTATGGAAAAACACAACAAACGGGAGCCTTATCTCGATACAGAGTGGTACAATATCTTTTTAAAGTGCAAGTTAAAAGTTGCAACCAAGAAATCTATAATGATCCTTTGTGAGCACCTTACCAGAGTTGCCTGGCAACAGAACTAGAGCTCTGCAGTGAATTAAAGTGTCAAACAAAATACATTTGTAATCCAAAAGCAACATGGATTAAATTTTAGACAGTAGGAGTGCCTCTTGGACAAGATTTCAATAGCTAAGGTGGGCAAAGTGGATTGGGGAAAAAGCAAACAATGTTCTGTGCCTTAATAAAATTCCGAACACCGACTTTTACCAGAATATGGATGGCTGAATGAGCATAAAATGAGCACAACTAATTAAGTGTGTAGTTTTAAAAATGAGCTATCGTAATGGATGCAGTTATTCATCTGTCTACACTTGGAATCTGTAAAATATCACAAGGGTGGACATGAAGTAGATAAATCATGATAGCATATAGATCAGTCATACCTTTTTCCACTGAATTATTGATTAACTCATATGTGAAGATGCTGTTTGAAAACACATTTCCTGTTGGTATTGGCAACTAAAAGGCACTTGATAAATATCACATCAAAAGTGGGCTCATGGAAAACAGTGCTTCTAATAAGCTTTATGTAAGAACAAGATGGGAAATCTGAAAAACACTCTTGCTACCCCCACCACACACACACACACACACAACTCTCCACTCTGTGTCACATGCCACATACATGTACAAATAAAGTGTTTCATAATCAGGCAGCTTATTTTCTGCTAAACAATATTAAGCATATACACAAAGGGATCCAAATGAGCCTCGACTGAAGATAGAATCAGTGCCCAAGCAACCCATCGCAGTGCCTCTCAAGCCCACATATGCATGATTAATACATCAAACAACATCCATTCTCCTTCCTCTTCTACTTGTCAATGAGCACACACACGCCCACATACGCAGTATACATGCAAACTCATGCACACACAAACGCATACAGCCACAAGCACACACACAGACACAATGTACCCAAATCCTTACAGGACTGTGCATGAACACACAGACACTGCCCCCTCCATCATGGTTAATACATCAAACAGTATTAGCTTCCTGGATTCCTGAAGCTTAGACAGACATGGCTCTGACAGCCCATGATTTCTTACTGGCTGCCTCCCCCCTCCAGCTTCTCCACTTTCTTTATTCCCTGTGAAGTCTGTTTGGGTGGTTACAGAACATGCTGCCAAAACAGATTCACTTACATATTACCTTTGCTTTTTGTAAGCTTGTATAATGTCATGTTAGCAAGTCATCGCTACAGTAAGATGACACTGCTGAGGAGCTTTAGAGGCTTCTTAGACATATGAATAACCACAAGCCCTGGTCAACAAACTTCTTTATTTTATTAGATTTCCATATTCTTCTGACTTCAGCAGGGATTCGCATCATAGAAATAAAATTAAGTCCTCGATCACCACCAAAGCCAAAAAGCCATCAAACACATCCCAAATCTAACCTTTACAAGTCAAATATGTTTTTTTTTTTTTTGGCCTGCCAGTGAATCCTCAATGAATGAAGACAGCAGGTGGCTTATTGGCTCATGGTCTAATAAAACAGACATTCATTAGTATATCTTTAGCATAAAGTGGTTTATAATTACCACGAGGCCCGTATCCTCACAATGTAATCATGCATATGATCTCCATTTCATTTTACTGGGCTTTCAGTGCGATATTGATTTGAACTTGATTTTAGAGATCCCAGTTGTAGTCTTTCCATAAATTAGTAAACATGATTCCCTGACTTTCCTGTAATGAAGCTCAACCACAAAGGAAGTATTAGTTGTAGTATATATATTCTCCAATACAATCGACCAACTGTCAGTTGTGATGCTTTCAACATCAAATGAATAAACATGCTGTTCCCTCTAGTCTCCATCTGTTTTCATTTCACTGTGTGCTACAACAAACACTATAGAGATTCAAAATTTTCTGAAAAAAAACAAAACAATTCGAAGCCCAATATTTACCTTATTCCAATGCAAACTACACCATACTGTTATCTGTAGATGGGTGTGGTATCTTTGGTTATCTGATCTTACTTTAGAGTGAATAAGTGATTTACGAATGAGCTTCTCAGGCACCAAAAATAATACTTTCAGTAACTTAAAGTAGTAACGTTAAGGCACTTAGCAGAACGCCTCATGATTTTGAATGGGATGCAATGAGTATAGCCCTGTAATAAATACAAAAACAAAATAAAAAGAAAGTGTGTGTGTGTGAGAGAGAGAGAGATGCGTAGCCTTGTGGGCTGCGGATAGTGTAGCTTAAGTGCAGGGAGACTCACGTGATGTGCTATACTGCAAATCCTCAAAAAGAGGATAAAGAGGTTTTAAAATCACATTTACAGCACAGGAACAGCACCCTGCTGATAAATACAGATCATGGTATCTGGCCCTGTCCATCAGCACATAGAAAGGCTCACGACACTATGAAGTCACAAATCAGCCTTTGTCACTAACAGATACAGGGCTACACTTCAATAACTCTAAATAATAGTGCCAGTTGATGAGACCTGGGTAACAACTGGGGGCGAGCCAGCTATGACTCCTGAATTTCCCAGAGTTTTGCTCAGTTATTTGACCTTTTGTTTGAGCTATTAAATAAAGAACATGGTCTGATTTTACCTCTGAGATCTGTGTTTTGAAAAAGCCAGAATGCAGAGTCCGTTGTGAAATATGGCGTGCGTCACACAGATCAATGCACTTCCTAAAAGCCGGCATACCATATTTGTTCTGTCATAACATTCAACAACAACCTTAAATGTCAATACTGATCACCATCTGCTAGACATTTTCAATAATACCTGAAAGAAATTAACTTAACAAGATTACAGGAATCCAATGGCAGCAGGAACACAGATTCTGCCCTTCTAGCCATGCTGTGCCTTGAACATTTCTAGAATAATATGAAGCCTATGGTATTTATTTATCCAGTGTGTCATAATTGGCTTTTTATTTAATAATACAAACAAAATACTAACTATGCACATTAGCTCTGTCTTTCCACAAAAAAATAATCAGTTGTTTACTCATATCTGGCAGAAGATTTTTATATTTATTGACATTTATCCCTAGAGAAGTCTTTTTCAAAGTGTAGAGCTGTTTATTAAATCACAGTTCCAATTCCATGGAGAGAAAACACTCTTGATGCTGCAATCAATATAATTAATGGTTATGGAAGTGTTTTTTTAAGGTTGAGTTTATGTTCATCAGCCTTGAAGTTCCACTGATTGGAAATATTTTATTGTCCACAAAATATAACAGGAAGAAAGACTGTTTGGCTCCTAAATGTCTGCCTACCCATTCATCAAGCACAATACTGGATCTGATTTTGACAAAATAGCAGGAAAATTGCATGCCATAACTTTAAACACGGTTAAAACAAAATTATCCATGCTGTATGACAAGCTTTGTATTACTTTTCATATAACATTCTGTATGTGTGGGCACAGTACTTTAAAGTGCATATCGTAGAGAGCTACATTAGCTTGTGGGGGGGGGGGGTTAAATAATTAAAGTGGACAAGAAAACATCATACATGGACTGACATCTCATTATGTGGGAGACACAGCACAGAACACTCACTGAACAATATGCAATGCCACACCTTGTAGCATTTAAGACATATAGTTCGCAACTGAACAGTGCAAAGGAAAATACATATGTAACAGTAAAATTCAAATTAAGGTTAAAGCAACATAAAAGGACATAAAATCAAGAAAGCCTCTTGATCACGCTTCTGAATCAGTGTGAAATTATAGCTTCAAAAAGGTCCCTGCATGAGCCTTTTTGAGGTCTGTAGGAAGGAGTCCCACATATTGATCCCAGAACAGAGAAAATTCCCTGAGAAACTGAGCCGGAAACCTGTGAGGTTTAACTATATCACTGAACACACACAAACATTTATAGATACAGTAGGTTTAGCATTGCAAAGTCAATAATGTCATGCTGGCTGTCTTGATAAGATGTGAATAACGAGACCTTGCTGGTTTGTCATACAAAATTGTTAAGAGTGCAAGTGTTTCTGAAAAGAGTCTCATGGAAGACAAATCAAAACAAACTTTCACATTAACTGACATGCTAAACAAACCTTGGAATGCATACATTTACTGTATTCAACGGGTTTCTAGTGAGGCTTTTTTTGTCGCGATTTTGCTTAGCGTTTTTTCTGGGTTTCTTAAGAGCGTTATATACTGCTTGACCAAGACATCAGACCCCTGTTAAAATTGTGCTAGATATTCATTATTAAATCATGCTGCAAAAATAGCAAAAGCTGTTACAACTGTATATAAAATTTCAGCTACACTGAAAATAAATCTGAACTGATTTACTGCTATTGTAATTCAAACACTGCAGATCATCAAATAGGCCCTGCCTGAAAACTGTATAACTTGACAGAGATAATGAACAGCCACTCTAGGAAGTCAGCTGTGTTTTCTTCCTTTAGACACTAGAGGCATTTGAAAAAAAAAAAAAAAAGAAGAAGAAATAGGTCTGTTTCCCTGGTGGGATTTTACTGACATTTTGATGTGAAGGTTTTCTGGTGAGTTGAGCAGAAATCTGGTATGTATGTATGTTCAAATAAAAAATCTTCCCTGCCCGATAACCACCTTGTATCATCTATCTCAGATCGATGAAGACAAAATCCAGATGACCACCCTAAATCAATAAGAGGAAATTAAATCTGTGTTCTTTATCTAATCTTCATAGCCTTTCTCTCATTACTAAAGTGGGTTTTCATCCTCCTGGACTGGAAGCAAGGCGGTTGACTTTTAAACACAGTCATGGCAGTGGTTTGTCATGCTTTTCCCCGTTCTGAAAACTGAACGAGAACAGGCCTGGATGACTCACTGGCACTACAGTAGTAGGTTCCTGCTTTATTTATGAGAGGTGGTGGTTTTCTCCTGCATGTCTCCTAGGCCCAGTGATTCATGAATGGACTAGACAGCCTGAGCCGGCAATTGTGGAGGTGCATTGGGAGCAGTGGATATTGAGGATTAATTTCTTTCGTGTCAGACTGTTATTCCCAACCCCCATCAAATCCATGTCTTCCTTCTTTCTATCTACAATGACTTTCACATTTCTTAGTTTAATAGTGTGAAGCACAATTATTTGCCCACCGCCTGACAAATGGTTGAAATATTACAATAGAGCAATACTCTTATACACTGTAGTATATATTGTGTTGCTGGTGGTAATGATTTAGACTCTGCAAGTCAAATTCTAGTTTGTTTTTTTTTAAATACGCACAGGGTTTCATTACTTGTGTAGTGAATTCAGGCAGAAAGAACAGTGGGTCCATTATCCTGCAGGGCAATGCAATCAAGGGTTCAAAGAGTGAATGAAACAGTATATCTGGCAATGCAAATGCAGCTTAGCTCAATTATGTCCTGACTAAAACAGGATCTGGATATTTTCTAAACTGCATTGTCCTGGTGATCAAACTGGGACTCATTTGATTAGTTTAAATGTCAAAAATCATGCCCCATCCTGTCACAGCTGAAATCGGTAGACGGATAACTTGAAATGTAGCCCATGTTTCCAGTTTTAGTGACACAGTAGGTAACCAAAGGGCTCTTTGGAATAAACAAATATGTCCTGGTTTCAACAGCATGTGTCCCTAGATATTCAGTTTCTGTCATTTTGTTAAATATTCCTTTTTAAGTAATGTTCCTTCTGCATCCTGACCCACAAAAATCAAACCATAAAACAAACAGCTATAACCTCTTGTGGGGTTACTTCTACAGCTGTTGATGGTTGCTTAGCTGCTGACATGCCAGTCAATCACAACAGAAATAGTTTGAACCCTTGTCACAACACTGATTCTGGAGCAACTCCTGTTGTCTGACAGGAGAGACTGCTGACATTTTGCATTTCACCTCACCAAAGATAAATTGTTCAACAAAGACCTCTGGCTCAAATTCCTTTATCACTGGCTCAGGTCAGTGCAATCAAGATCAGTGCAATGCCACTGTATTCATTTGTTTGAAGGTGCATATGTCACACAAAGCAATGCAACACTGTGGTTAGTCTGGCCTCCATTTTGCTACAG
The DNA here is from genome assembly GCF_001952655.1 of Monopterus albus. Taxonomy (NCBI): domain Eukaryota; kingdom Metazoa; phylum Chordata; class Actinopteri; order Synbranchiformes; family Synbranchidae; genus Monopterus; species Monopterus albus. The sequence goes on from NW_018127919.1 coordinate 3,994,369, forward strand.
TTATGCATACTTGTATCTACTGTACAGTTTGTTATGCTGGATTCAGACAGTGAGATCAGCACAAAAGATCTTTAAACAGCCAAAAATGTATTTGCATTAACTATTGTATAAAAGAAGCAAATGCAGCAGATTTCAAAAGACTGATGACACAATTTCCTACAGACCCACTCACTGTTGTTATTAGACAGCTCCCCAGCTGATCAATGTGTTAATTAGATTTATAAAGACCAAGAAGTATTGAACTTAGCAATTACTAAGGGTTGTACGAAATGACTAGAGTGAACCTCTATGCACGCACACAGAGACCCATTTTGTGCCACAGTGTAGGTTTGATCTGTGAGAAAACAGATGCAGATGCAAACACATCCCTTACATTCTAATCCCATTTTATGCTCTTCTTATCTCACAGTTCAGGAGGACTGTCAAATCTTGCTATTTTGACTCAAAAGAATGATATATCATGAGTCTATCTCATATGTCAGCAGATCAAGGTTGTTCACCTGGGCGCCACATTATCATTTCTGGCATATGGTATAATATCACAATAGTAGGATTTGAAATGAAGTATTCAAGCTTTCTGATACACTGGCACTGTTAATATTCCTAGATAAACTCATGGCTTAGCAGAATGCTGGAGCTAACAACTGAAATGTTGCATTAGACTGTTCCATGGTGAAAATACCGCTTGTCGCTGTTTCATACTATGTTGCTGGGGTGCTAGCTGTTCACATAGCAGAAACAGTTTTTATCAACAATAGCACAATCATGACTCGACCTTGTGATATTTTCTTCATCACACAGAAAGATTTGACAGGACTTGTATAATTTTCACTGTGAAAACAGGAAAAATAAGTTGCATCAGGACTGTATAAAAATAGGCTATACAAAGGCAATATTGTTCACATACCAAGAGACTAGCAAAGTGTGCTAACAAATGATTATTGTTACCAGTGATTAGTGGACATGATGCAGCGAATGATGCTTTTGTCAAGAATATTTCATGATAGCCATACAGCCATGGCCATCGTAGCCCTTGCATTGGGTCATGAAGCCCTCTATATCTGTTGGAGTTACACAGCCATGGTGGACAATGGTCCTCATCATCAGATGTGATGGAGCTCTTAACTCCATCAAAGTCCAGAGGCTGCAAGATGTTACATGTCATGTCTGTCATGTTAATGAAATTTACTGTTTTTTTCTGTTATTTGAATTATTGCACATGCTAAATAAGCAAAGGACTAATAATATAGTCAGTAACAAGTAATTTACTGTGCAGTGTATGTAACAGCAGAAGTTACACTGTAAAATGAGAAAAAGTGTAAAAGTGACCTTTATTATAATTTTAAAAATCAAGTGAAAACCTTAATAGGCAGCCATTTTACTTTTATTTTTAGTTTCCAAGGTAATACTCTTATACACTGTAGTATATATTGTGTTGCTGGTGGTAATGATTTAGACTCTGCAAGTCAAATTCTAGTTTGTTTTTTTTTAAATACGCACAGGGTTTCATTACTTGTGTAGTGAATTCAGGCAGAAAGAACAGTGGGTCCATTATCCTGCAGGGCAATGCAATCAAGGGTTCAAAGAGTGAATGAAACAGTATATCTGGCAATGCAAATGCAGCTTAGCTCAATTATGTCCTGACTAAAACAGGATCTGGATATTTTCTAAACTGCATTGTCCTGGTGATCAAACTGGGACTCATTTGATTAGTTTAAATGTCAAAAATCATGCCCCATCCTGTCACAGCTGAAATCGGTAGACGGATAACTTGAAATGTAGCCCATGTTTCCAGTTTTAGTGACACAGTAGGTAACCAAAGGGCTCTTTGGAATAAACAAATATGTCCTGGTTTCAACAGCATGTGTCCCTAGATATTCAGTTTCTGTCATTTTGTTAAATATTCCTTTTTAAGTAATGTTCCTTCTGCATCCTGACCCACAAAAATCAAACCATAAAACAAACAGCTATAACCTCTTGTGGGGTTACTTCTACAGCTGTTGATGGTTGCTTAGCTGCTGACATGCCAGTCAATCACAACAGAAATAGTTTGAACCCTTGTCACAACACTGATTCTGGAGCAACTCCTGTTGTCTGACAGGAGAGACTGCTGACATTTTGCATTTCACCTCACCAAAGATAAATTGTTCAACAAAGACCTCTGGCTCAAATTCCTTTATCACTGGCTCAGGTCAGTGCAATCAAGATCAGTGCAATGCCACTGTATTCATTTGTTTGAAGGTGCATATGTCACACAAAGCAATGCAACACTGTGGTTAGTCTGGCCTCCATTTTGCTACAGTTATGCATACTTGTATCTACTGTACAGTTTGTTATGCTGGATTCAGACAGTGAGATCAGCACAAAAGATCTTTAAACAGCCAAAAATGTATTTGCATTAACTATTGTATAAAAGAAGCAAATGCAGCAGATTTCAAAAGACTGATGACACAATTTCCTACAGACCCACTCACTGTTGTTATTAGACAGCTCCCCAGCTGATCAATGTGTTAATTAGATTTATAAAGACCAAGAAGTATTGAACTTAGCAATTACTAAGGGTTGTACGAAATGACTAGAGTGACCCTCTATGCACGAACACAGAGACCCACTTTGTGCCACAGTGTAGGTTTGATCTGTGAGAAAACAGATGCAGATGCAAACACATCCCTTACATTCTAATCCCATTTTATGCTCTTCTTATCTCACAGTTCAGCAGGACTGTCAAATCTTGCTATTTTGACTCAAAAGAATGATATATCATGAGTCTATCTCATATGTCAGCAGATCAAGGTTGTTCACCTGGGCGCCACATTATCATTTCTGGCATATGGTATAATATCACAATAGTAGGATTTGAAATGAAGTATTCAAGCTTTCTGATACACTGGCACTGTTAATATTCCTAGATAAACTCATGGCTTAGCAGAATGCTGGAGCTAACAACTGAAATGTTGCATTAGACTGTTCCATGGTGAAAATACCGCTTGTCGCTGTTTCATACTATGTTGCTGGGGTGCTAGCTGTTCACATAGCAGAAACAGTTTTTATCAACAATAGCACAATCATGACTCGACCTTGTGATATTTTCTTCATCACACAGAAAGATTTGACAGGACTTGTATAATTTTCACTGTGAAAACAGGAAAAATAAGTTGCATCAGGACTGTATAAAAATAGGCTATACAAAGGCAATATTGTTCACATACCAAGAGACTAGCAAAGTGTGCTAACAAATGATTATTGTTACCAGTGATTAGTGGACATGATGCAGCGAATGATGCTTTTGTCAAGAATATTTCATGATAGCCATACAGCCATGGCCATCGTGGCCCTTGCATTGGGTCATGAAGCCCTCTATATCTGTTGGAGTTACACAGCCATGGTGGACAATGGTCCTCATCATCAGATGTGATGGAGCTCTTAACTCCATCAAAGTCCAGAGGCTGCAAGATGTTACATGTCATGTCTGTCATGTTAATGAAATTTACTGTTTTTTTTCTGTTATTTGAATTATTGCACATGCTAAATAAGCAAAGGACTAATAATATAGTCAGTAACAAGTAATTTACTGTGCAGTGTATGTAACAGCAGAAGTTACACTGTAAAATGAGAAAAAGTGTAAAAGTGACCTTTATTATAATTTTAAAAATCAAGTGAAAACCTTAATAGGCAGCCATTTTACTTTTATTTTTAGTTTCCAAGGTACTAGAAGTGATGCTGGTCATTCTGTCATCATGATGCCAGAAGAATATTATTATTACACCAGTTAGAGTAACTAAGAGAAATTTGATGCAATTTTCTTCTTAATGCACCCATGATTCCTTTGGCCTGTGATCTTAAGCAACATCAGCAGAGAGCAACAAGAGCTCAATATTCCTATGAAATGTGGACAGATAACATCATTTACTATCCAAATTATAATAAAGGTGCACAGTTACTACTACTGCCAAAGCAGCAGCATGAAATATCTCTGCATACTTCCCTTAAACAGTTCTACAAGCATCTGCACTTTAAGTTAAACATAACACATATGTTGTGCACACCAAACCCTAAACTGTAACTTTGCTCAGGCTGTATACTGTACATATGAGCTATACACATACACATCATTTGTATATGGGTCTTAGTGTTCAGTCCAAATGGCCTTGACCTTCAAATTATGAAATTTATGGCCTGGCTGTGTCACACTATCACCAGACCACACATATATGTTATTATATGAAACAATAATTAAATTTCTTTTTGCAAATTGTTGAACAAATATGCAAGTAAATGTAATATTATGTCTATGGTGAAGAGACTGAGGGCATCAGTCTAACTGGGATCAAGTCAAAGTTTCTGCTATAACAGTGTGATGTACAGTGTCGTGGTTTCCTCAGATTGACATGTGACACTGTAGCTTTGCTAAAATTAGCCAGGGATCTCAAAAAATATTTTATCACTTTAGAAACATAACTCCCACCAGAAAGAATAGCCTAGCTTTCCTCAGTCTGCAGTCAAACCTAACTAAATAGCCAGGGGGGTTATGATGAGAATAAAACCAACAGGACTCAGATAGCCCCCGAGCTAACAGTGGGTTTATCGTAAGATAAATATTGGAAGGAAGAGATGGAATAATTCCAAGCAGTTCAATGGCAGCAGAAAAACATGACCCAGCCACTCTTTTTCATCATGACATCTTCTTCTCTACAGCCAAGCAAATAATAAAACAGAATTTCTTTTCTCTTTTTTTTTCCATGTCTCACTCTCGCGCCCTGATGCTCCGTCACTCACTGTCTGTGGTCTGCTTGGTGTAAGAGCATGTCTGACACATTTCCATTAGTGGGGAGACTATTCAATTACCATAGCTCAAGATATTTAAACCTTGCCAATTACTGAACATCTCCCCTTTAAATTATTCATACACAGAGCTGATTAGGTTGTATGTAGTGATTTCTCTTTTTGACATGTTGCAGTGTTCTGCTGTGTCAGACTTACAACTTCGAAGACAGAGAAAAAGTGGCATATTTGTTTCATTTATACATTTAGGTCTTGGATTTCACAGTAATTTGCCATCTCTAGCCTGTATGCACAAGTGCCTTGGCCTAAATGTTGGAAGTAACACCTGAAAAGATTTTTCTCTATGTGAAAAGTATAGGAATGGTCAAATTTTCAAGGCTTCGCAATATACAGTACATAGTAAACTGCTGATTTTGCAGGGAGCCTTGTGACCACAAAATTGCTAACACTGAGCACTTTTCTCTTAAAAGAGTAATAATCATTGGTTCTAATTTTCTTGATGCCAGTCAACAAATTGTGTGTGTGCCATCCACGGACATCTGATCTCTTCCCTCATATCCTAGCAACCATCCCATCCTCCATTTCGAGTGATACGGTAACATACACACATCCTCCTACAATACATGGCAATCGCACATACTTCTCCCTGGACTTTATCTCTGCACCTGACCCAATCCCCAGGTGAACAGCTACCGCCTATCTCTTGCTAGACTTTTTCTTCACCTTCACTTCAACCCACTCATTCTTGCACATTTTTTTCTGCAAAGCCATAAATCAAATAATAAACCCAGATCTCAGTGCTCTTCTGCTTTCCTCTCTCTTTTCTAACTGTGCTCTGTAAATGAACTGTATAGTTCCTTGAATTTACATCTTGTGCACATATGATACATACAGTTCTGTATGTTGGGCTGCTCTTTAGTTGCTAAGTGATTTGACTTAGGTGAACCTCTGCTTTGTGACACTGCTGCTTTAAAATGCAGTCCTTTCTTTCATACTGCAGAAGCAATCTCCACCCTCTCCTTTAAACCAGATGATGAAAAGAGCACAAAAATACTGGTTTCTACTGTAGGAGAATCTGCTCATTAATTTGACAAGAGTTCAAGAGAGAACATACTTTATGTGTTGTTGAAATGACAAACTGAAAAAAGATTGCCAAAAGCAGGTCCATACCTAGTTTGATGTGTTTATTTACAACTGAAAGACAGGGGTCAAGTGACATGTACAAAGCAAACTACATCATTTTTAATCTTATTGGTAAAATATCACAGAAGATATCAAGCAGTCCTTTCAGCAGTGGAGTCCACACTCCATACCATAAACATACTTCAGTTACCAAATGTGCTTCTATATTAGCACTCTAGGTTTACCAGACATGCAAAAAACTAAACTGTTTCAATTGTTCAAGAAAATGTGCGATAGCAGCACTAGGCCTACCTTTTACTTGAAACAGAATAAACAGATTTTGCTTATGCAAAGTAATACTTGCATATGGACAGACACTCTTGTAGCAGCAAACTCTGATATCAGAATCAGAATCTGAGAATATGAGCATCACCTAAGCCCAGACTGAGACATGAAAGTTTCAACACACTGACATAATCTAACATCTTATCCCAGAGAATATGATATACCAAAGGACCATTTCTTAAGGGATAAGGCCGGTCATTTTCTATACTAATAATATTTTCAGCAATCTCCATCCAGAGAGTAAAATTGACAGTGAATTGCCTCTACTCGGTTAATGTCTGTCAGCTGTCAGTCCTGGATTAGCTTGGCTCTGTGTGATAGGTTGCTGTTCAAAAACAATTAAAAACACATCAAAGAAACACAGTGCTGCACTAGGTGGCACGTTTTTTCATTACAAAACACCAGACCCGACCGTTTCCCCTGAAGTTAGCAAAAGATGTTAGTTAGTCAGCTGCACATGTGTGAGACCTTATGCAAGCTCTCTGCTTTGTTTACATTCTGTTAGCTCCTCACACTGGGGTCTGGGGTTTGCTAATGAAGAAACGTATATTGTTACAGTATAGAAAATGACTGGCCTTAACCTTTAAGAAGAAGAGGCTGATTTCAAGGAGCTGCAACACTATGCCAATGGGTTTTTTTTTCACAAATCCCTGAATCACATCTTTTTTATAGGCTCTGAAAATATTCTGTTGGTATGGGATTCTTCATCACAGAAAATGTCATCAAGATATAGATTAGAGCTTTCAAGCTGTCTGCCATATTATTATTGTAAATAAAGTACGTGTCAAATTTAAATTATTTGTGAGATCCATTCTCTTTCTAAACCTATTCCATCATCGCTATTGTGACTGGCAGGAGAAAAGAAACAACGGGGAAGAAGCAGGAAAAAGATGAGCACATGCAAAATTTCAGTGTGCTTACTTTGTCATGCTGCTGTCCACTGGGCATTTGATAAACAAAACAAGGTCTCATTACTAATTCATAAATCAGCCCAAATGAATGGAAAAATGAACAACTTTTAAGGAACGTGTCTCCAAGAAGGGGGAAAAAATAAAAGCCAACAGCAATGACATTCTCTTGTGAAAACCTTATGTCTTCTTTAGGAATGAAGAAAGCTACAGTAACTCTGTTATGCATTATTACTTGTGAAATGAAGGAAATTAATTGAATTATATTCAAGTCATAAGGGTAATTGTTTCTGAGTCAATGACTGTTTCCAACAGTGAGGCAGACAAGCTGAAATACACAAACAAGCTCCCAGCTGGAGAGATGCATGTGCAAATTCACAAAATCAAGCATATTGCAAGTGGCTTTAATCAAATACATACCCTGACAGAATTAAAAACATGGTGAGCTTCAGCTATCTCTGTGCGTTCATCAGACGGATTTCTATCAAAACCATAAACCAAATGTAATAATCCAGACAATATTATCAAAACCAGACAGCTTGTACACCTGTGCAGCAAGTTGACATTTTGGCTAAGCAGATTTAAACATAGGAAAAATGGAAAAGGAGCATTATTATTGTTGCCCTATCTTTTCCCTTAACCAAATAAAATTTACAGTTTACAGTGCAGAGCCTTCACAGGCTCATCTCAAATGAGAAAACCTTTTTTGGCTCATTTCTAATACACCTCAGATACACCTTTTCCTCTGCACAGATACTGTGTATGTAAATGTAACCAAGTCCCTGCTCAGCACAAATAAAAGTCATGAAATGAGACACTGGGTACTCTGCTACAAATAATAATCTATATGCTTAAAGAATTTAACACAGAGTTAGAATCAAAAATATAGTTTTAAATGCACAGAAATTGCAAGATTAAAGGCAAGGGCTTTACAGAGGCCTATGTCAATGTAAGGCTTATCATGCACTCGCAGCACGTTGATTTAAGTCATGCAGTAGCTTATCCATCATGTACAGAAGCACTATTAAATACAGAAACTCTTTCTAACATATTCTTTGTTAGGGAGGGGAACCCTGTAATGTCCAGGGTTTTGATATTTTGAATTTGAGCTTATCCATCTCTGACTCTCTCAGACTGACTGCTACTCAGTTAACAAGACGGAAATAGTCAAAGGAAGCACACAGCTGAGAAAGGATATGAGGAGCCTCTGTCAGATAACCAATATACTGTGGTGAGTGTGAATAGTTGATATTAAGTGTATCACCTGTGAAAATTAACTCATCATGGATTTGTTTTGTTGTTGCTGCTGCTGTTTCCATCACTGGCTCAGAAGCAGATTATTTACTTTGTATCCTAAGCATTTATAGCTTCAACAGGCTACCTGTGGAGAAGGTGGCAGTTCCTGTATGTGTGCTCTCCTAGAGGTGGTAGTGGTGGTGACATTTTGTAATCATCAAAGCACTGAAAGTGGCCTGGTGGGTACTATATCTTAACACCTTCTGATGACTGGAGATACCTTTAAGTGTCCACCATATGCACAGTCAGCATTAATAATCACACAGCTGTAACTGATAAAAGGAGGACTAGTGTTGCTGGGTGTTGTGTTTGTTATGGTTCCTAAATTGTGCATGTCATGCCTTGTTGTTCAAGCTCTGCATAGGTTTATGGGTACAGGGCTCCATCTTTGTGTAGGACCAACAGTGAAATGGTATTTTACTATGGTACAGTGAGATTTTTCTTTCTCCCTCAATTTTGCTGTCAAGTTTCAATTGATCTTATGGCTGAATCATCCATCCATCCATTATCTATACTGCTTAGCCCCGAATGGGGTTGCGGGGATGGCTGAATCAATTAATCAAAATTTTACTTGTATAAGACCTTTCATAAATGCTTTACAGATGACTGATAAAAGACAGAATAAATGTGAATTATAAAACCCAATTTAAACAAAGTGCTCCCATGTTTAAACAAATATGTCATTTTTAACTGCAGAAAATATTGAACTATATCAGGTATGAACAACACAAATCACGGCTGTTAATTTAACTATTTTTGCTGAGTTTAAATATACAATAGTGTAATTGGAAAAAAAATAACAAAAAGGGAAATATCAGCTTTTCCAAACATGTTGTTTTGTTGCTATTGACCATTTTTGACAAGGTAAAATGTGAATATTCATTACCCATGAAAACCCTGGTGACTGCAGCTACTCAGTATGTCCATAAATGTGAAATCATCTTCAAAAAACACATAGTCTACCTTTGGTGCCAAGGTGTTAACAGCTTTCCATTTCATTATCAAACTATCAATATGTCATAATGGGAGAGCCATTTTTAAAGGGGATAAAGAGATCAACATAATTGGCCATAAACAACCCTTACTCACATCAATTATGTACACTACCATTCAAAATCATGTGTAGATTGCTTTGCTTTCACTCTATCTGGAGAGTGTGGACACTGTGCTGCCATTCCATGATCTGAAGCTGACCATCTTGTTCTTGTCATCTACCCAGCCTTGTGTTTTTTTGGGTCACTACCGTGTAGGATAAACCATGAAAAGGTCTGGCTTCCTTTGCAGAACTGCTTTTTTTCCTAATAATGCCTCAGTGGGTGTAACAGTCTTTTCCAACACTGCCTTTGAACAATCTGAAGTTGTTGTAGGTAATCAAAAAAAGTTGGGACACCTGTAGGAATTGTTTGCATGAATGAACACTGATTCACCCTTATCCAACCCTATTTTCATGTGCACCCAAAAATGTTTTCATGTCGTGAGTTACAAAAAACACATTTTTCTTGTACTGTGACAAAGCTTCTGCATCTCGATATAGAGGTTTATTGGCAAATTCCACCATCCTGTCAAAGGGCCATAATGCTATACATTATCTTCTGCATGCAGATGTGGCCCCGACAAACAGGGGAAGTTGCATTTTAGGGCTAGCTTTCCCATTTCTTTTCCATTTGATTAATGGGTTAGCTAATTCAGTTATAACTTGATCTTGGCCCAGTACAATGCTTCTGAAATGTCAAAGAGAGCACCTTTTCACTGAAGTATTATTTATTGGAGGTTAGTCAATTAAGAATGTAAACAGTACATTAGGTATGTCAAGGTTCAAGAATAATGCAATTTTAAGTAAAATAAAGTGACAGCAAAGAGTACTGTCAGTAAACAAAGTCTGTCAAAAGTTATAACTTTGTGAGACTGAACTCTAAACACCAAAGCTACTGTCACAAAGTTAAGTAGTAGCTAAAGTAGCTCTTTACTAAGTTTCTTCACTAGTTTTTAAGGGATCAGGAAATAAGATTTTACAGATTGTCTGAAATGGACATAGCCCCCTCCATGACTACTGCCTACAGCACTTTTTATGTTATTTCAGCTGTTGTAAACTGTGCTTTCAAAGTACAGTCTGTAAATTAGCTCTGCCTGCCACCTAGTGAAGCTTAGAAAAAGTATTTTTGAACCGCAAGTGGTGATTTCAAACAGCTAGCCGTGGGGGGCCTGTCATCAGCTGAAAGTCTGAAACAGTGGCTGCAAGACTGGCAAGGCCGCATTCTTTTGCACAGAGGGAGTGGGACAAAAACGGCAAAAACCAAGGTTTGGTTTTCTGAGATGAGAGCATTAAAAGCAGCCAAAGTACTCAGATTTCAAACTTCCTTCTGGATGTGTTGGCAACTAAATCTAATGTCTTTGTTTTGGTAACATAGAGACCTAGCATGGCCATGGCACATTAGTAGTAACCAGAGTATTATACTGGATTGGCAAATGCATCGCTAGTCAGCTAACTCTAGCTTTAGGCTGGAGGCTACATTTTGTTCAGTTTGTCACACCCAGGAGAGGAGGAGAATCACATATGACAATATAAAATGTATATTTCTGTGAAGCTACTGGAACTATTCATTCACGTCTTTTTCACTATGCAGCAGTGAATGCAGCTGCAGTGGGTGCATACTGTTTGAACAGTAGTGGAAGCTGGACAATTGTCCTACTGTAGGATGACCCGGAGCCCAAACTGAGCAGCCATAGCAAATATCAGTGTGCTGAGCAAATGTGCCCTCAGATGCAAACCCACTCCAGCTGTGCCTCTGAGCCTCTCAACAGCTGGAACAGAACACTTGTGCCTTGGCAGTCTTGTTTAATTACAAATCTACTGCTATGCTGTATAAGTTCAGGTTTTTCTAAGGCAGAGCCAGGACAGTGAATGCATGATTTACAAATTCAATTTAAAACACACACACACAAAGAAACCCTAGGCTTTACACAGTGACAACTATGGATTGGCCTATGATGGTACAGATGCATTCATCAGAGAGCTGCAGGTGAGCAGGGCCATGATCTGATCAGGGCACTTTTTTCATATTCAAATGTAAAGTGCAACTGTGAAGAAGACTTCAAAAGAAAAAAAAAACATTTTGGTTGCTGGTATTATAAATAGATTACAATACTATAACTAACCTGTGGTAATATGAAGGAAATAAAGTTAGAAATAAAAATGGAAAAGTAAAATCTAGTGATTTGTTTCCACTTGAAACTAGGTCGACAGACTAAAGCCAAAATACTGTAGCTAAAATTAATGTAATTGGAAAACTTTTGAGGTTGTGTGATTGATGCTGTGACTATGTGCATGAAGGAGTTGTTCATAAAATAACAGTTTACTCAATTGTTGTTGTTTTTTTGGAAACATCTTAAAAATAATCTTGTTAATTCCTTCTTGGCAGTGTGCATTAATACTCACACCTCCTCTGGTGTGATTATTAATGCACACTGCCATAAATACACATCAGAATGGTTGTTAATATCTTACCATGACAATGTAGAGCTAATAAAAACAAGCAAGCATGACATCTGCTTGGCTATGTGATATCCACTCTGTTACAACAGTGTGCAAAGCCTTGGCCAGTGACACAGTATAATCAGTTTAATAGTATAAGAAGGCTGCCAGTTATTGTGACCTCAAGACAGTAGAGCCCACAATAATTCTTTTGGCAAATAATTAGTTTTATCACACAATGACATGGGTCACCCGTAAGGGCTTGATTATAACAAGAGAACAATATAAGAAAATGTGCGGTTCAGTGGAGCTCTCAAAGGGGATTGCTTCTTCATATCTTGTCAAATTCCAGACGACATTTCATATGACTTGCCTGTATGAGCTGCTGCAGCCTCAGAGAGCCATTATTTTGAGAGCTGAAATTTCACACTGCAACGCTTTAGTCTTCATTCTAAGTGCTCCGTTTGTACTGACAGAGATCAAACTTTCAAATCTTTGTTGTTTTTGGGATTTTCTTACTAAAATATGTAAATGCTGTATAAATATGTGAACAAAACACTGAAATTGCATAAAGGCATTAAGGGCTGCCTTGTTTGCTATTAATCTTTACCTCTAATTGATTGACAGTATTTATTTGAGGTTGTATTATTCATCACACATTCCATTACCCGGGGCGAGCTGTTCTCCTAATGGCACCGCACATTGTGCCTGCCCAAAGGAAATGGTGTGGCAAACATGCACATTGTGCTTTTATTTTTTACTCTGAGTCCAATCTGTATGGTATTGACCATATGTTGAATAATATAGCCTACAATTTGTTATTCCAATTACATTCTGTACACAGTATTTTTTAGCTCTGCCTGATGGATTTGCTCCCATCTAATGTGTGCAGTGTACTGCTGCTTAACAGACTCAGAATTTGCATTAGAATGATTTAGAACACCAATGCATTTTTAATGCTCATAAATAAGAGTGTGTGCTGTGCCTTTTTTTTTCACAAAACGTGTTTACCCACCATTTAAATGTGTTTGTGGCCATGACATTTGAAAAAAACAAAAACAAAAAAAAAATACATTATGAAATTGCTCTAGATTTAGTATGAGACTAATCATGATGAAAATGTGTCTTAGCAGAAACACAAAGACAGGTATTTAACTAGAATTTGAGGCACCTCAGAGATGAGCTGCAGAATTACACTGACTTTGGTCATAGCTTCTGTATGGACCAACTGTGGAATTAAGCTTGAATGAGAAATGAGAAACATTTCTAATTAATAGTGCTTCTCTTATCATACTGTAGAAGACCCGATGTTTTGATACTGATCAGCTTTTGACAGAACTTGAGGGAATTATGAATGTCACTGCTGGGTTTTAAAATTATACTGATTAGCTCAAAGGGAGGACTACAGTATTCAGTTATTCCTCCAAGCATCACACATAATATCTCAAATTTCACTGACTGAAATTTGTTTATAAATTTAGGAAAATTATACATGTCTGCACAGCATTTGAGCATTTTTAAATGTAGACAAATTGGCCCAAAACTGTGTTATGTTTTTATTCGATTAGGCACATATTAGTACATTCCTAAATACTGCACAGGGAAGGACAGAGGCACATTTATCCTGCTGTCAAATTATGCACTGCCTCCTACATCAATATTCAGAACATAATGTATGCTGAGAACTGATGAGAAAAGAAGCAGAAACACATAAACCAGCTATAACTGTACTATTATAGCACTGCACAAGCACACAATATCCTGCTTTCTACAACACATTCCAGATTATTTTTTCTCCCGGTCAGTGGTAAGTGCTGCTGTAACTCTACAAATATTTCAAGAAATCGGATTTGTGTAAATTACATGGAAATATAGGTTCATTGTCCAGTACATTTCAGTTCATTTTTGCAATTTGCTACCTGTTGTTGCAAGAAAATTGACACCTGCCAAATACCTACAAAAGGCAACTTCACTCAAACAATGCAATACATGCAAGATAGTTAGACAAGTCTCTTAAGGCATTAGGGTGGCCTTAAGCCTTTATCTTATCAGGTTTCAGTCCAATACACAGGAGGACGGGGGCGGGGACAAAAGGAAGCCAAGCAATTAATTGTCTTCTCTGCTTGGCATCTCATTTCTACACCCCAGAAGGTCTATTACAGGAGCAAGACAGTCATTAAACTTCAACAATAATCACTGCTGAGCTATGCCTTCATACTTTGTGCTACTTCAGTGTCTCCTGCTTAATGGCATCTGGTTATGACAATTCCACTCAAAAGCAATAAAGGTTTTATACATGTAAGGCAATTTATACTATTTAAATGCCATGTTAGTCACACTGGTAACATGAAACAGCTATGTAAATGGAGTAAGTAAGCCACTTAATAAGCAATAATATAATGCGGCGGGACCTCCTCAGATGCACAAATCTTCAATACTTCTACAGCCACAGAGCAAAAAAGAGTACAGGGGAAGGTAACTGTGGGAGGCAGAGAAGCATCACGGTAAGAACAAAAGAAAAGCAAAAAAGAAATGTAGGGCAATGAAACAGACTGAAAAAGAGCATGGCAGGTGAGAATGAAGAAGGCAGTGGTTGAGGGTGCTTATTAAGAAAATGGTGTGGGAAAAGAAAAGAGACTGAGGGTGGAAAAGGAGTTTGAGAGGCATTAAACTGGCAGTTGGGGAAGAGGAGATGGTTCATTTGTCACTGTCAGATCAGTTTGTTTCTCCTTCATAACTGCAAGGATGGGATTTGGCTCACAACCCGGTTCTAGATCCTCCCTGTTCCTAAGCCAACTGGCCATCGCCATCTATCCTCCAACCTCTGGCAGCACCTGCCCTTTCCCCTACCGCTGGAGATGAGGATGCAAACCATGCTACAGTGCACTCTGTACATACACAATTTTGTCTGCCTGTGTGGACATGCTCACTGAGCTTAATCGAATGTAGGTCTCAGGTAGCAACCTATAGTCTGGACTCAGATCATCTACACAGAGGGATGCCTGCATGATATTCGTATTTCTTTCAGCAGCATAATTAATAAGTAATGAGGCAATTGTAATATTTTACTTATAGCTCACTTTGACCATGGCCCCTCTTTCTTCTTTACCTCCTGCAACGAAACGGGGGCAGCTTGCTGATATAGCACTACTGGATGCATCACAGGCAGATTTCAACCAACCTTTATTGGCCCAGTATTTGCTCCAACCTGGGCCCTGTAATGAGCACTGTGGTGGTGCCTCCTAACTAAAAATCGCTCAGTTGGACATAAAAAAAAAACACTTTCTTTGGCTTACGAAGTGTGGTGTAGCTGGCATATTGCATGTTCAGTCCCTGGTGGGTAATGTGTCCACACATCCTTCACTGGGTGTAATTAACCTGAGTTGTTTGTAGTGTGTATAAGTGTGCAATTATTGCATCTAACTGCAAGATGTTTCTGCTGCTCATGCAGTTATCTGACAGGCAGTTCAGTTCTGTTTCCATAAGGACACTATTTGTTTCCTATTTGGTAGTCTTCCATTTGTTTTACTGCAACGGTTTCCTGACCACCCTCTCTTCCTGACAATAGCTGGACTATTCATTCCTTTCTTTCCAGCTGTATTATCAATGGACCATTTCCTTTATTTGTTACTTTAATTTGTGTTTCATCTTTCATCTACACTAATGCCTACATATGATGGATGATTCGTTCATCTCTCTTTAGCTAAATCACATTTCTATTTATATTTTACCATTTTTGAAAAGACCAAATGATTGTTGAGATTACCTGAGCTATCTGTAGCAATTCCAAAGGCCATGCCTATGAAAATATATTAAACATTTAAAATAATATGAAACATTGTGAGACATCTGCTTAGTCATCAAGGGTTAGATAACAAGATGTGCTTTTATTGTCTGTGTAATTAATACTGAGGATAGTGTTTTGATTGGTGGTAGTAATTGTCTGAAATCACTTCCTAATTAACTCATTCACCTCCCCTTAAGTCATATAATAGACACTGTAGTTTACTTTATAATGAGCACTCTATGTACAATAGTTCAGTCATAATTCTCCTATCTATAAATTACATTGTGTAATTGTTAGTAAAAAGTTGTGTACATGCTATGGACACAAATTTTCCTGGTCCACTTTTGGAATTTTAAGCATACTATATAGCGTATTAATGTTACACTCATTCGTCAACTCAAATAAGGGCAGGGGGTAAAGTTATTATAGTGTACAGTATAGAAAATAGGTTATATTATGGGCACAGCCTTTAGGTTTGGTAGATTAGTTGGGTGTGTGCAGATAAAGTCAAGTCAGATTTTGTTTATACAGCCCAATATTACGGATTCTAACTTTGTCTCAAGGGGCTTTACAGTCTGTACAACCCTTGTCCTTAGACCATTTAATCAGATCCCCCCGCCCCCAAAGAAAAATTATAATAATGGGGAAAACAGAAACTCTGAAGAAACCTTATAGCAGTAACTGAAGAGCAATTTGTCTTCCAGAATGACAAAATTTGAGACTGTAAACATAAACAACAGAACAAGTTCCAGGAAGAGGCAAAGACTGGAGGGGCATAACTGATTGAAGTACTGATGTGACACACCCTGGAGACACCAGCGGGTGCTGAGTTGCCATGTCAAGAAAATCCCAAAAGGATGAACAGTTCCATAAAGGACCTGAACTGCCAACATCAAGAAGTGGCAGCCCAGGCAGAAGAAGCCTGCAAAAGAGATAGTATCACTGCCAGCCTCACAAGAAGTTGTTGTGTTGTGTGGGTGACTAACTGCAAACAAACTGCAGCTACAGGTGAGTCAAACCTACTGCCACAAACAATGGAGACAAAGGGCATTCAAAGGGGACAAAGACGAACATCCTCACATCTTTAATTGTGACACACAGGGCCAAGCTCTGAGGATGCAGGCACATTTGATCAATTGTAGACTTCCCCCTAATGGTTTAATGTTATGCTGTGAAAAATATCTAGCTTAGCACAGACTGGAGCAGAGGAAGCAGGTAGCCCATGTAAAAAGTAAAAAAATAATAATAATTTGTTAGTAACAGGCAAGCTAGACATTATTATATTTAAAAGTCTAAAAGATTTTAAATAGTTACAAAACAGATACAAGTGGCAGCTCCACATTTGGGGACAGTAGTCTGAGATAGTTTTTAAAATCAGTGGACCCAGTTGTTGGTCTAGAAACTATTCCATAGTGTTTCAGATCAAACACCTCCTAAAACTACAGTTTTCTGCTTCTACATGTGTTTACACAGAAACAATATGTAAACAGGACAACCTTTAATATAGCTATGTGAACTGTTTTGCCTGTTTCTAATCACAGTAACACATCACAGAGGTTCCTCTGTCATGAACACACAGACATGACTCTTTCTTTCTCATATAACGTTTGACAAAAACTGTTAAAAAAAAAAACACACTCACACAACCAAAAATATCTAAGCATTCCTTTAAGGTTTTACAAGTGAGAAGCTGTAGCGTGTTGACAGGAGCTGTTTTGGCAGGTTTTACAAGCTAAATAACATTTTTCTCAACTAGACTGGAGCTACTTTGAGTTGTATCAAAATGTAAAATGAACAAAGTCTAATTGCTTCATGGCTGTCATACTGTAAGTGTTAGATGTGTCAAAACAGTCTCCAGGTAAATGAAAATTTGACATCACTGTCTTATAATGTAACAAATGTTAATGAAAATCTTGGCTGTTCAAGTAATAAAGTGAAACTTTTATGTAAAATTAAGACATAGACATTCTGATGTACTATAACATCAAAATCAACGAGATTAGTTTCTTTTGACGATTTTTTTTTCTTCCTCTGCTTTTTCTCCCTTTAGTTAAAAAGCATACAGTATAAAGAGCAAGGTCTCTAATGAGAATGACATGGTTGCATTACTTTAGTCCATTTGGATTTTACTCACCATGCACTTCAGTGTCTTACTGCTAACACTTGATCACTGATCTTTTCCTAATACCTTGGTATAAAGGCAAACCTGTCATCATTCTTTTTGTAGAGCCATTTGTCATTTTTTTTATTGAATTCCTAATGCATAATTTGATTGCCAAGGTCTAACATCTCATCAGTAAAGTCTTGGCCAGCTATGCATTACAGCTCCAATATACACAAAATGCATTGGTGAATTCTAAACTGCAATGGGGAGAAATCATAAAAAATTTGATTTTACATCATTTCTTTAAAGTGAAATATTAATGCAATTAAAAAGGTTTATGGGTTACAATATCTGTCTCCAAATGACACCTTTAATAGACAATATGGCTATAAAGAAGAGACAGTGATAAAATATTGCAAAATACCAGAGGAATGCAACATGTAAAGAGGCATATGCACTGTAGAACACTTAAGGCATGATGTTTCAAGTGGTTTCTCGATTATTGTTTATAAATAATTATGTTCCTATAAATGCCTGAATGCATTTTGAGACATTTAATGTATTCACATTAAATGTATGATAGTTCTGATTAGTGTATTTCAATCCCCTTAATGTATTTCAGTTTCAGGATAATGAGGAAACTTTAAAACAAGAAAGTGTTCATCATTAGCATGTTTTAAACAGAACAAAAGAAAACAAAAAGCACATTTGACAGTGAAAATGTAAAAGAAAAAATGCTATTACCTGAGAATAGAACACATACAATTAATCACAACCTCAACAATTTGTCACAAAGAGAAATGTTTCCCAAAAAACTAATTAAATGCCATTCATTAAGCAATGCTCCAAAACCATGTAGTTTAAAAGGATTATATGGATGTAACATGTCATACTGCTTCAAAATTTTGTATAAACATTTGTAGCTGTTTTCAATATGCTTATTAAATATTGTGAAAATTTCCCTTAAGGCCAAATGGTAGAATTTCCCACATACTGCAAATGACAGCAGAAATATCAATTTATGGCCAAGTCAGGGATTCACCTTTGGCTTGATTTAGGATTTAAAATTTCAAACTTGTTATGAAAGATGCATCTTCCTCTGGAAGATTTGGGTCAGGCTCATCAATTGTAATAAGCAGCGCTCTGATCACATGAGAGGCAATGTGCTGAAACTTCACAGCTGTACACAATTGTTCTAATCGAAGGACGGTGAAAGTGCTGCCACTTGCTGAAGAACGTGTTCAGGCAGCTACAAAAGACTGAGTGAAATCTCAGCTGGGATGTGTTTTAGCTCAATACAGCTGTCAGCAAATATCAATGAATTCAAGGATGACTAAAACCTACTGACATTTGACTACTGTAATTACATTTCTGAAACTATGATGCAAAAATGTACTGCAGCAGAAATGTTTGACACATGAACCTCTGGGGTTTATGTAATAGTATCTGGCACAAGCCTCTGAATAAATATCCTAAGGAAAGCATGGCAATTCAATGACAAATCAAATAAGGTTTACACCTACACCATCTGCAACTGTGAACCTTTGTAGCTGACTGGTCTTAAAGGTGTCTGTGGGCCAGAGCACTCCCCTAATGGACCTTAATGGGTTTTATGGCAAACTGCAGGCTTCTAATGGGATAGTATGTCTGATGGGGATGCTGCTCTCTGGTCCTCCTGGGCCCTGTCTAGGTGCCTAATGTGACCTGAAGTGAAGAATACATAATGTATCACTGTTTCTCTAAGTCAGAGAGTTAAAGAAAGTGAAGAATTTTAGGGGGTTGAAAACAGGGAAATGTGAGTTTATGAGAATATGAGTTTTTAAGAGCAAAAAACACAAAAAGAGAAACTCAGGAGTTAAAGCAGCAGGAGAAAAAAAATTCCATGGCATATTATTGAGGGACACTTTGGTGCTAAGCTGCTTATTGATAAAAGCACTAATCTGCCTGGCAGAAGGTAAGGAGGCTGGGTGCAGTGATATAATATCTCAGCTAAAGGCAATGCCATCAGGGAGCTGAGCCGCCACACAGCTTTACCTGAAGGACTAGGACTTACTCATTTTACTTTTTGACCATGGGCCACTGGCAGAAAGCATGCATATAAGCTGCAGGGGAAAAAAAGAGCATTGTGAACCACTGGCTGTTCATGTGACATTTCATCAAACTTGATTGATAAGGACAGAGAATCTCTCTCTCTCTCTCAATGGCTAGCAGTCAGGACTAGCTGCACAGAAAGTTCAGTTACAATTGCCATTCATCAGGAAGATGTGTCACGGTTCCTCCTGGCCTTAAATCAATACATTCTTACACAATTTAAAAAGCAATTAATGATTAATTATTGAATTAAAACTAACATGATGCATGACAAGTGCCATTAAGTGTTAAAAATCTTGGTAGAAGACACACTCTGTACCCTGCTGCTGTAATGTTAATCACACCGCCATGTCGCGCCAGTGCTGGCGGAAAACGCCAATAAAAACTGTTTGAAACAACAGGCGAACTGGAAGTAACAAGTTTCACAATATGCTAGTATTTTCATGCTCCAAATTCAACAGCACAAGCCCGGTGGTATCACACTTCGCTAGTACATTTTCCAAGTTTTGTAATGTCTTCTTAAAAAAAAAAAAAAAGAACATCATCTCTTGCCTCTCCAAAAAACAGTAAGTAGAAAACTGCAGATTTCATTTTTTTTACAGGTAACAGGCTGGTAAGAGTTTTCCAGACAAGCAGCAGACAAGCAAACAAGTATGTTAATTATACTCTGTGTACTAAAAAGTTTATTTCTCTTTCCTGTACATGGTCTTCGCAGCTGAATAACCTCAGTGCACCAGCTCTGATTATTCAGTTTAAGAGTGAGGTGAAATGAAATCAATCCCCATGTCCTACTTCAAAGAATGGTCCTCTCATTAGGGAATTATTTGAAGTAATTTGCCTGCCTGCTGTCTCTGCTGTCCTCATCATGTTCACCATCCCTCTAGTTTAAGGAATTTTTAACAAAGGCATTTTGAATAATGACCTTCTCTGTTAACTAAAGAATTGGGAAACCAAAATATTTTTGATTAATGAAAGTGTTGGCACATAATTTGTCATCTCTGACTTTGTTTGATAATTATGTGGTTCTAATTCATGTTACTTGAGTTACTGTAAAGCCATAAATGAGCATAGTAAGTAAGTCCTAATAATACATGAGAGATTCTATACATGAAATGTTGGGACAGGGGCATCATTTTGTTTGGCTAAGTTGCTTAAATTATTTAGATCTTACTTTAGTGATTGTAGTAATTCAGAATGGATAACCATAGCTGAGTGTAGCTAACTTTTGCTCTGAGTACAAGACCAATAGATTGAAAACTTATTCAGCACCCTGATCTCAGCTCTCACTTCCCGATGTAATAGTTGTCAGCAGATAACTCAAACAC
>NW_018127919.1:4016316-4023220 GCF_001952655.1 Monopterus albus
TGACCTCTCACGGGTGTCTGCAACCTGCCGTAAAGCATAGTCGCAATAGCCACTTTAGACTTTCATTCAATATTCTCAAGTTTCATTATATATATATATATTCAGACTTTCATTATATATATTTTCAAGTTTAAAATCAATATATTCAGCTTTTCAACATCTGGAAGTAGTTTTAGGTAGAAGACGTTTCAGCTCTGATCCAAGAGACTTCATCAGTTCTCTGTGACTGGCGGTGAGCAGGAGGTGTTTATCCCACTGGGTGGTGTTTCACTCCTTCAATGACCAACAATGTCTTCTAACGACTGAGTCGTTGGTGTTCCAGTCCTTTGGTGGCCAACAATGTCCCCTAATAACTGAGTCATGTGGTATATGCAATTAAATGTGGTCAGGGGTGTAATGACCTGTACATTGGGGAAACAAAACAACCGCTGCACAAGTACATGGCCCAACACAGGAGGGCCAACTTCAGTGGACCAGAGTCACCAGTCCACCTCTACCTGAAGGACAAAGGACATTCTTTTGAGGACAGTGAAGTCTGGATCCTCTCCAGAGAACCTCGCTGGTTTGAGAGAGGAGTTAAGGAAGCAATTTGTGTGCAAATAGAACACCCCTCACTAAATAGGGGTGGTGCACTAAGACAGAGCTTGTCATCCATTTACAACTCTGTTTTGAGATCTCTGCCCAACATTCCCACCCCAAATCACACCAGGACAATAGGTGTCGGTCCGCATATGAGGATTCAAAAACAGGTAACGACTCTCACCAATACCAGACTATAGCAGACATTAGAGGACATTGTTGGGCACCACAGGATTGAAACACCACAAAGTGGGATAAATATCTCCTGCTCACCACCAGTCAGACAGAACTGATTAAGCCTCTTGGATGAGAGGTGAAATATCTTCTACCTAAAACTACGTCCAGATGCCTCCTGCTAAGTTTTTTCAGCATACTACAACCTGGATGACTCAGAATTTGCATGGACATATTGAAGGTTAAGACTTGGTTTTAGGTTAAGGTTAGAATTAGAATTAGGTTTAGGTTTACGTTAGGATAAGGGTTGGGGTTAGGCATTTGGTATGATGGCTAAGCTTAGACTAAAGGTCTAGGGAAGTCATTATGTCAGTGAGTGTCCTCCCATATTTTTAAGACACAAGTACATGTTTGTGTCTATTAGATAAATTTTTCAGTACAAGCCCAATTTATACTTTTCACTTTAGCCCCATGTTAAGCAGCCAGTAGTGTACTTAAGGTGCAGAATATATAAAACTAGGCATGTCCAACTTGCCCATCATGATCCATGGATTCCTCTTTTTAATCTTCTCTCAACAACTCCCTGGTATCCATCTGGCAGTAAGTCTGGCACTTTAGTCTACTGGTGTAAAGCCAAAAATCTGCATGCTAATGAGCATCACATGCATCAAATAGGAATTTCACTTGTAAAGTCACAAGGATATAAAGAAACTGTGTGTCTCCAAGCTTTGACACTTGACTGGACTCTGAATAATTAGGATGTATCCTGATATTTAGGCACTCCACTCTTTAAGTGAACATGAAACAACACAGCATCAGAAGGGTATACACATGGTGCCAAGAAATTGTAGATGTGCTGACTAGAGTAGGCAGTCTGTGCAGCCAACATTTCTGCATAAACCTTGATTATTGAGCTGTGCCATTTTTTATATGGTGCAGTGCCGATCACACAGATGATATCCATCTTCGTCTACTGTAAGTCAAGGTAACGCACACCCTTTCTACCATGGCAAGATACTTCAAAGGGTGACTAAAGATGTCATATGAATATTTTTGGCCTCTATCTCCACCTGCCTAGCACCATTTTTTATAGTAATGAGCAGATGTGAAGAGGTAGAGTTTAAGAATTTTACTAGTCATTGGTCTAGTTGTCGGTCCCTTCAAGTCTGCTGTGGCATTGTCATATGTGTATTTTACACAGAATCAAAGAAATGTATTTGATATTGTGCATGCCTCCTTGCTATGCTTCCAGTATCCTCCCAAAACAAGAACAAAACACTATTTTTCTCCAAACATTTTAGAGGACCGTTTCTTTTTCACTTGGTATTTGCTGTCCTTGAAAAAATTCTATAGATCTACACAAGGTGTGATTTGTTTAAAAAATCAACAAAGAGGACATTTTTGAAAACTTTTTAGCCATGAAAATAAATGAACCAGTGGGCCTATATACAGTAGATTATGATAGATAGATAGATAGATAGATAGATAGATAGATAGATAGATAGATAGATAGATACTTTATTGATCCCGAGGGAAATTCACATATCTAGTAGCAACAGCAATGAAGCCTGTTAGGCAATTTCTTGCAGCTGCAACATTTATAGACATTTATTATTTTGTCATTTATGTTGTTTCTTTGCTGACATTGCTTTTATGTCATTAATGAATTCAGAGTCGATATGGAGCCTCTCTTGAATATATGGACCTAAATCTCTAATGTCAAAGCAAGCTGTTCCCTGATCTGACCCTTCTGCATTCACAGTAAGCAACTCTCGACCCATTTTGCTAAGTGTCCTGGCTCAGTGCAGCCTCCAATTGTAGCCTCAGGCGACACGCAAACTGTAAGCGTGGGTTGTTTGAGTCAGCCTGGGAGCTGCCCTTTATCCTAACAACAGCAATATTTCTAGGATTTTTTTGTGAGGTTCCTATAAAATATGAAGACATCTGCTGTTCTGAATTCTTTTCATTTTTTCATTTTCAGCTGTAGTTTTCATGCCGAAATAGAATATTTGTGCGTGACATTATGTGCATGGATCAAGCCAATGGAGGCAGGACCATTACTTTGCCGCAGTGTCATCACTTTCACACACCTGTAAGCACTGACACTGACTGTCCAAATCTGATTTTACTGTTGTTTGGGGTGCAGACTGTTCATGCATTGCTACACTTTGTTTAAATGCATTTTTAAATATCTTTATTTTAGGTATCTATATAGTCTATTGGTGAATTGGCAGGGGGTGATACATTTTGTCCTCACCGGGCATAAAAACAAATCAACAGAGGCAGGCAAATCGCACACCGCATCTAGGTTTGGAATGAGAGCTGTTGATAACATCGCTTTTGGGGTTATTTTGTTGGCTAGCTCTAAATGTCAGGTTGGGGACAAACTTATTTTACGGCAGAACTGAAGAATCTGAATAAGAAAATGAGCAGCAGTTTCTCTGACATCTTACATAAATGTTTAAATGTTTTATTGTAGATTACTGTATATTTGCAAATGAGCAAAAGGAGACTCAGTGATTTCCCATCTCTCATTAAGCCTTCATTACCCCCAATCTTGATCTTCACTATGCTTCTTCTCATAGCTAACACTGTGGGTTACTTGATTTTGACTGACTGAAATCTATCCAGCACAAATGCATGTCAGCTGCCAGCAACCAGTGGTATGTCATAAAAGTTACATTAATAAAGGTTTTAACAAATATGTAACAAATAACAAAACAGAGTGGCATGGTTTGAAAAATATCTGACAGGACAGGTCATCATTTTGAAGGCCTGCACATAGCATATCTGCAATCAACTGCCTGCACATGGTCTTTTTAAAGTAAATATTAACTCTGTGTCTAATTCATGTTGACTAGGAATACTTGTAGTATGTTGATAATGCGGTTATCTGCTATGATGAACAATACCAAGTGAGGGTAGAGAGTCAGCAGAAAGCAGTCATCTTTAAGATTCTCGTCTTTTCACATTATATAAAACAATCTCAAAATGTTTAATTATTTATTTTGAGTACAACTTTTTGTGAATATTTCTATGTGCAGATTAGCTGGAATCATTTCAGGATGTGAGAAGAATATTTTATTCTGTTTTAATTTAATTAGTGTCCCAAAGGGAAGTTGCCGGTTCAGTCTTTGTGTTCAGCCATGCTAAACAAAATGAAATTAGAAGCACACATGATTTAAAAGCAATGCTTCAGCAGAAAATAATGAAATAGCTTCCTTTTCTAAAGGAAAAGAAAGTATGTTTGAGGGTGAGAAGATCAAACACTAATAATTTAGGAGGCCTGTGTAACTCAACATTGTAATGAACAGAATTGAGTATTTTCTGTTTTTTTTTTTATAGAAAACTTGTGGATGACACTCAGCATTAAGTGTATTGGTATCCTGACTAACCCTTTCATAATCTATTTCTCTGTGGTAGTAGCTTAATTTTAAACTATCAATCTATCTTGTTCAGTCAAAAATGCATTATGTTATACTTTGTCCTTTAGTGTAGATCTTGTAAAGGGTGTGAGGAACCAGATTATACAGCCCCCTTGAGGAAGATTTGTGTTTGTGATATTGGCCTATCAAATAAAATTTGACTTGACGATATGACCTGTACATATAGTCAAGTCTTACAGACATAAATGTTACAGACACATGGCATTACATCTACCAAGAGTCACGTTCCCCTTCTCTTTCCTCTTCAGCTTCAGACAGAAACATTTCGACACCCCCTCTGTCTCTTTCTTGTCTGTGTTTTCAGCAGTTTCCCTGTTTCTGTCATTCCTCCTTTGCTCAGTGTTTGCCTCCACTGTAGATCACCAGACCCATCACCTGCCTGTCTACCGAGCTACTCCTTATCAGCAATTAGTCCAAGTATGTGTTGGTTGTTGCTCGCTGCCAGGTTACTTTCTGGTTTAGCATTCCAACCATTCTTCTTGTTAAATGTCTGAGTGTTAAAGTACCAGCTATAACAAACAAGTCTGCTGCACACATTATATTGTACCCTCATGTTATGTGCTTTCTCCAGTAGTGCAAGATTTCCAATTAAAATTTTGTCAAATCTATGAAAGGTTCCTCCTGAGATTCTGTTCCTGTCATCTTTATGACTGTATTCAATTCAGCCATGCCTGGGCTCCATCAAGGCTGAATCAAAGTACTATACATAAATTACTGGCTTCTGCCCTGAACAAAGGACTTTTAGTACTTGTTTCTACGTCAGAAATGCTAGGCTTATTTTAAGCACTATTATATGAACAAGGAATATGATTCACTAGTTGATTTAACTGATGTTATGTAGGCGTCTCTATATATGCCATATAAATATATGTAAAACAGAGCCATGGTAAATGGTAGGTGCTATCTAGCAAGTTTAGTTTTATATTTGCACTAGCAGCATTTCTCATAGGTAATATATTGTAATTATTCAGTTACCTTGAGGACTAGGTATACTGCATTATGAACTAAGGCCACTATATTGTTTTTTAAATTGGTTTGGTAACCCAATAGTCTTGTTAACATGTAAAATGGCAGCAGTGTTTGTGACTAAACAATACACAGTATTTCAGTGGCAACGCAATGTATTGAATTATGCTTTTCTGCTACTACAACACAGTAAGAAAAACATGCATTACAAGCAGAGTAAATTATTCCAGCATCTACAATGCCTTCTACCTCACTTTCCTTCTAGCCTTCTTTTTCTGGGTAATCAGCCAGGGCAAATATGTGGTGTGCAAAGAGCCATTTGTGTGTGGGTGTCTGTGTGTGTGTGTGTGTGTGTGTGTGTTCCGCGCCTGTTTGAAAAATACCGGAAGGCAGATTGGAAAGCGAGATAGGAACAGATAGGGAAAATAAGTCAGCTGCACTCCTTCCTTTCACAGCTATTCACTGAAATGCAGATTATATATTTTCGATGATTTCTAGGTTTCACTGGTCTTGAGCACAAGTAAGAGAAAATATTATGTCACATTCTTGTAGAACAAGTGCAAATTTTGCCTCTGGCCTTGTCTATAATACATCTCTGCTGAGTTCAAGCTGCAGCATTGGACTAAATTGAGCTAATCCCAGCTCAAAGGAATGCCTAAAGTTCATAAAGTGTGGGCCCTGTTTTATAAAGAAGCAGGTTAATTAAGACTCACACTGATTCAGTCTACCCCCTTTCCTGCTGTAAGAATCCACTGAATTGACTTTAGGTAACTGCAGACAGGAAAGAAGATGAATGAACAAACAGACCGGAGGGGAACAACACTCATCCAAACTGGGTAAATAAAGCGTTTTAATCGCGTGAATGTCTATAAAGGATAAATTTACAGCTTTTCAAGCAATCATGAATGCTTGAAAACACAAGATTCTCTGTGTTTCATACCATTCACAGAGTGTTGTGTTCAAATGTAGGGTTCTCGTTATGTGAAGTGTGAAAAAAGGTGCCAACTCTTGGACCCAGCAGGGCTAATTATCAGCCTTAATGACTAAAGTGAGTCAGTGGTTTCTCCAGCAACCATCATGCAATATCACACATTCAAAGGTGACAAGGAGGGAACTTGAAAACCAGAAAGAGAGCTGATGTAAAGGTGCACATACCTCCAACTTTCTTCGTTAAGAAGTATGAACATTTCTAAATACAGCTGTGCAGCAGCATAACGGCCAGATAAGACGGCACTCTTAAATCATATCTATGGCCGCAAATTTGATTTACATTAATATATGGATTTAATTGAACACTCACTCATATGTTTCAACCTACATTTCTAATAGAGTTCCATAACACAAAATTTATAGCCTGCACTGTAAATTACATTTGTACATTGTGCATATTAACAGTACAGAATAATGATACGCTGATATTTATTCCTTTAATTGATATTTTTCTATATACAGCCTACTGTATTGTACATGCCTACTAACACTCAATAACAAAATTGTGACATTCACTTGAGAATGGTTTAACTTGCCAAGACCCTGAGGAAAATTCCCAGTGTCCCCACTTTAATTAGAGTTTTACCTAAACAGGTGCAAACCATATGAAAGCAACTGTAAGGGCCTCTATTCAGCACAGGAAAGCTACAGCTCCCTAATATAAATATAGCATCAAACGATTTTGGGTTTGATGGTATGTTTGCACTTGTTAAGGCTTTTTTCTTGCCAAAATAAAAGTTAATGTCAGG
>NW_018127919.1:4023403-4035245 GCF_001952655.1 Monopterus albus
TAGACGTGTGTAAGATGCTACGCTGACAGTCTCTGTGCGTTTTGGCTTGACCTTATCACGCTAATTATGCGGTTAGCAACACAGAAATACTTGCTTTGTCTTCCACGCTGACAGTCTCTGTGCTGTGGATTACATTGTTTACGTTGGTTCCTCTTGTTCACCTGTCCGTTCTCATCCTCCTGCTAGTTCCTGCCATTAGTGTGTATGTTGTACCTGTTCGTCCTGGTCTCCTTAGTCATCACTGCCCTTCCCTTGTATGTATTATGGACCCTGTTATGTTGTCATGTTTTTATTCCATTAAACCACCTTTTTTGTACTAGCACCTGGGTCAGCCATCTTGAGTCCAACCCCAGTTCTCCCTCACCCTCCTGGTGAGGGGGACTAAACCATAACAGTTAAAGGAGCAGGGAAAATAGCTCAGTTCTATTTTGATTGTCTAGATGTTCACAGGCTGTCACCACTTATTAGTAAAATATGGCCTCTTTTAAATTTAGTATTTCAAACATTTAATAAGCATTTGGTGTCATTCTAAAGCATGCTAACAGAGGCCCACAGAGGAAAGGAGTCCAACAATATCAGTCCCACATGGGCCATCATCTTTCACTCCACTCATGATGTAGCGGCGCTTCATCTGTACAGAGGCTTCGGAACAGTGGGCAACAAAAAGCACTGTCCATGGTCTTGAATTTCATTGGTTCTAGACACACACAGTACATGAAACTGTTGGCTGCAAATGCAGTTATAGGTTTTATATATCCGAGTTCATTCATGGCATTTATTTCAAATTTGTTGTTAAGCAAAGGATTCTTTTTGCCCTATTGCTTTCAACTGTGGTTTAAAGCATGTGTCTGTTGTAATATACTATATCCCAGCAACCGCATTTTGGGAATTCTGTGCCAAAGTGGGTTAATCTAAAGCAACTAAAGGGCTGAAAAAATTCTCTGAAGTCTTGGGAGAAGATGAAAATGTTTCTGAATTGACAGCAGTGCTATGCCCTAATGCAAGAAGCATAACAAATACAGTATGTCTTTGCACATATAGCCAGCACATGCTGAATACTCCAATCTAATTAGGGCATCTTAATTAAACATCTGTTGAGGTTTTGCACCCTCACCATTCTTAAATGTACAGTATTGATATATTCATCTTCTGATGAAAAAATACACCCACACAATAAAGTACTTTATGTCTAATACATGTCCCTATTATTAGTCTATGTACATTTTTGGTAAATTAGTATCTATTTACATCCCACTTTTGACATTAATACATCTGCAAACATTTGTCAGTGAGAGATGTCTATGTGGATTCTGTGTACCTCCATTGACATGATTCATTCAATAGACCCTTGTCTTAACAAGAACCCTCATGACAATCTTAACACCAAAAAAAAAAAAGTCCTTTAAAGAAGCAGGGACTGGCCAAAATATCATAGTGTTTTAAATGTGCCCTTACTATCAATGTCTAAAACTGAAACTATAGTAGCGCTCACAAGCATAGTTTCCAGATCAGACTACTTTAGTTTGTTGAACACAGACTCAGACTTCACCTGTCAACAGACTGGTGTTCATAAGCGAACTGCTTTTAATTTATGTCTGAGGGAGTTGGACAAAAAGAATCATAATGCTGCAGATATTTACAGAGATACATTATGTTCATGGATTGCTACATTCCATGTGCTCATAATCCACTTAGACACAAGCTGTAACTTTCAGACAGAATATCAATAACTTCAGTTGAAACCTAGACACCTGACCACATTCCCAGCGAAAAGCCACTGTTGAGAGTAGCACAATTAATTAAAGCAAGGGCACCACTCTACATCTGTCACATCTCTTGGCAGTTATTTTAATGATATATTTTGGTCATTCTCTTCTTCCTGGTGTGAGAGGGGATACGATACATGAGACAACATCTGCTGAGGTATGTCACATGAGCTTCAACATCTGTCCATGTTTTTACACAGCCTGTCAATCACTTATGTCATGTCTCATACGCATTTATGTTATCATATTGAGAAACCACACACGCTGTCAAGTGATGATGAGCTTACATCTGTGCTGCGGTTACAATTAACACACTTTTACCAAGCAGCAAATCTACACACAAACACCGAGATTGACACTACAGACAAATACCCAGACACACCCTGTGGCTTGTAGTCATTTTGGTCCCTTATGTTGTCCATCAAGGAGACAGTGTCGACTGTTCTCTAAACTGACTCCACCCACAAAGGCTTGTGATCACCTAAGCTGTCAGCTAGCATCTGCTGAAACTACCAACCAGCCAACTGTGAGACTGGCTCTGAAGATATCTCCACAGAAAATGTGTCAGCTACACATGCTGTTCAGAACTCAGCGGCATATTTTCCCCTTCTATTTTTGTTCATTTTAATGTGGTAAACTTTATCGGCAAAGTCTTGGAAAATGTCAAACTGTTTTGTATGTATGACATTGTAGCATCTTGGAAGTCCATGTCAACTCATGTTGTATAAAAATAAATTGTTTAACATCAATGTCAAGCTTTTTAGCACAGAATAATGGCAGTGTTTTGAATGCCACTATAGCAATGGGAATATTGCATTGTTAGAGCTAGTTAGTTGTGTGATTCACAAATGATATCACTAAAGTTCAGTTGCCAATCACATACTGTATGTAGATGCACTGCATTTATTTGAGAGGGAACACCAGTGTAGTAAGATGTGTTTGGAATTGGGGGAAGCTTTGAAGTTATGTAATAGCGTTTTTACCTCCCACTGACACAGATTCTTTTTCTCGTATTGCCAGTGATAGTTCGGTAGCATTAATTACTGGGGGAGAAAAGATGCATTTCAAAAGTAGGCATGTTGTTCTCTTAATAAGCACAAGGGATCAGGACATCTGGACACTTTGATGTACTGCACAGAATGTACACTACTGAAGGATTATGGTAGTCTGCCTTATACCCCGTGAACACACACACACACACAAATAAACATCTACACTTGTCTAGTCCAAGACGCCCATGCACCCACTTGCAGATGACACAGAAACCTAGAGACACACTAGCTTTCTATCCCTAGACATCTACAATTTTTTTTTTTGTTCATAATCCCATCTGAGTCTATTAATATTTCTGTTTCCATGGTGAGTTGAACCTTGCCAAATGCTGTACAGATAAGAGGAGATAAGAGCATAAGGAGCAGGCAGATAACAGCAAGTGACCTGCAAAGATCAGAGCACAAGAAGTGAGACAGAAGAGCAGAAGAAAGTTACTCAGTCCTTTCCTGCTCAACCTCACTGCAAACCTGATGAAAAAAAGACTAAGCTTCCTAGCAGTGCATCACTTGAACGTTTACCTAGAATTAATCTTTTTTTTGTAGTAACTTTTTTGTGTATCGAGTGTCACCCTCCACAGAAGCTAAATGGAGGCAATACAAATAGTAAGACAGCATGTCACTGCTGCTGTTAGGAGAAATAATTGATACAATATTGTAGTTATAACTAAAGTCCAAACACCTGAAAATATCAGAATAACATTATTCTCAAATTATATTAAAATGTCAGAGTCCAAATGGAAATTTGGCACATACAGGTTAATTCAGTTTAAACAAGCTATATGTTTTCAAATGGAAGTAGACATTTTATCTCTTCTGTGCAGTTCTGCAGAGAATTATATTTTGAATAAAAAAGGAGAGGTTGTAACAAAGATGTGATAAATTCCTAAGGATCTGTTTACATTTTTATAATTTGAAATGGCACACAAATAATAAAAGGCATTCAAATTTTGTATTGTGTTATTGTCTGTGAAGTAGTTCATGTCATATTACTGTAGCTGAAAATATACATGAGAGGTCTTCATTCTATATTTTAAGTGTCACAAACAGTAAGAATAATTCTAAATTTGAACTGTCCTTCTTTAGTACCTTCATCCAATGCAACCAGCCACCCACTCTACTAACAGACCCTCTAGACAGTAGTTTCACAAATTTTTAAGGCTTGACTTTACCTGTTTGTTGTTGTACTTCGGTTGACTGGTCTTATAGCTGTAATCGGAGTACTGGTCTGATCCGGTGGAGTTGTCATCTCCTCCTGTTCCTACAAAGGTGTTGGCAGCAGGCAAGTCTTGGACAACCTGATGCTTCTGTGAGGCTGACGGGGATTGGGCTTGCAGCTGGATGGAGGGTAAGGGGGAGTTGGAGCGATAGTGCCTTCCTATATCAGGGCTTCCTGGTGAATATGTTAAAGGCAGGTGTATCCTGGGGCTATCGTTGACTCCATCAAGGTTGAACTTGAGACCCTTTTGAAGGCTGACCTCCTCCTCTTCCCCAAGTGGTTTTGGGGACTTCTGGGGTTTGCCTTTCCTTCCTCTTTTGCCTTTGGCATTCTTTGGTGTCTGTTTGGGTGCATATAAGTCTTTTGTTTCCTTTTTGCCAGCCTGATACCCACTTTTAGTTTCCCTCTGAATGCGGTGCCGAATAAATACCACCACCAAGATCAACATGACAACACCTGCCACACCAGCAAGGCTTCCAAACAAAATGTTGCTACGCTGTGCAGCAAAACCATTGTCAGGATCACCAGCAATGTCCCTGTCTAGTGGAGTGTAAAGACTGTGTCCAACTAGGGCTTCTACTAAGCTGACATTTGAAATGGTTTCATTGACATAGACATGCACCAGGGCAGTGGCATGACGTGCAGGCTTCCCTCTGTCACTCACTCGCACCACTAGGCGATGTAGTCCACTATGTTTTCGGGTCATCTCTTTTGCTAGAGTGATCTCCCCACTGGAAGGAGAAATGCGAAATAATTGGTAAGGGTTTCCACCAGCTATACTGAAGACCAGCTCTGCATTAGACCCACTGTCGAGGTCCTCAGCTTCCACTAACTCCACATGGCTATCTGGGGAAGCTAAAGGTGACAAACGCCTGAAGGAGGAATTGGCAGGCTTAGTGACCACGGGGTCATTGTCATTTTCATCCAGTACATTGATGGTAACACCCACATATGAAGACCTGGGTGGCTCTCCTCCATCCACTGCTTTTAGACGGAAGGTGTAGCTGCTTTCCTTCTCTCTGTCAAATGAGATACTTGAGAGAATGGTGCCTGTTCCATTTTGAACAACAAACTTCCCTCCATCAGGCTCTACAGAGAGGCGAACATGAGCATTCTCACCTTTGTCCACATCAAGGACTGTCACCATACCAACTGGGCTGAGGGGAGGCATGTTTTCCAAAACTGAAAAGCTGTAGCTGCTAAGCATAAATTTGGGGTCATTATCATTGCGATCAAGGACTTTTATTACAACAGTTGCCGTCCCCTTATGAACAGGTGAACCTTTATCTGCTGCAGTAACTCGAAACTCATATTGTTCTTTATGCTCACGATCAAGTGGGCTTCGGGCTCGTACTTCACCCGTATTTGGGTCAATCTCAAATAAACCTTTGATGGATGAGTCTGCAACAATATTATAGAGAAGTTCCGCATTAGTACCACTGTCTGCATCCAAAGCTCTAACATCCAAAACCTTTTCCCCAGGTTGGTTTTCTTCAGCAAAATCTACCTCAAACAAGGCTGGGGAGAATACTGGAGAGTTATCGTTCACATCAGTCACCTGCACCTTCAAAGAGTTTGTGCTAGAGAGCGCTGGATTTCCTGAATCCACAGCCACAATTTCTACTCGATAATCCCTAATCCTTTCGTAGTCGAGAGGAGTTGTGGTCTGTAGAAAATACTTCCTCTTGTTGTCACTGGATGAGTCACTGGCAGGGCGGAGCTGGAAGGGCACATCTCCTGCAACCACACAAGTGACCACAGCATTCTCTCCCTCATCCTTGTCAGAGACTTGCACCAAAGCAACGGCTGTTCCAATTGGCATGTCCTCTGAAATGTTAGCCACTCCTTCACTGTGTGTCACAAGACCGATCCCCCGAATCTCCACAGCTGGAGCATTGTCATTTTGGTCAGTCACCTCAATGTTTACAAATGTCTTTGAGCTTTTAGGTTGAGGACCCTTATCCCTCGCCACCACATAGAAAGACAGGATGCTGAGTTCCTCCCTGTCTAGTGGCCCTTTAACATAAATAACACCAGTGGACCGGTCAATTCGTAAGAGTTTTGGTACTGGGTCTACTGCTTGGTGAAAAGTGTATTCTATTTCTCCATTAGGGCCCATGTCCGAGTCATTTGCTTTGACCTACAATAAAAGGAAGTTTGCGGTTAAGGGCATGAATCATATGCAACATTTTGAGGTTAGAATTGCATGAAGCCGGTGTAGGAGTTTCTCTACTAATCACTGGTCAGTGATTGAATGAACAAATAAATCAATGGAAGTCTGATCACTAAAAACCCCAGCGTGTCTTCACAGCATGCCCTTCCTCCCTGCTTTTGGTGGTTATGCCACAGGCCTTTTTTCATTTTTCTCCTTTCTTTTATTCCAGAAAATAGGCTAGAAAAAAGCACCACAAAAACATGTACAAATATCAGGTCTCCTATTTTTTTAAGACAGTGCAATTCCACAGTGGTATGCAGAGAAAATCCTACACAGAGCATCACTCTCATACACTCCTGTGTATCTCTTACTGTTTCTGAAAGTATAATAGCACAACCAAAGCAACAAGCAGCTTAATTGCCTGTACAAGCATAAGATACTAATTCTCTAATATTTCTAGTGTCACATATTTCAACTTCTTTATTGCTAAAAAGATATGTGATTCAAAAAGATCTAATTGTGGCCCTTGTTTCCCATGAATTCAGCATTAGAGGGTATATTCTGAACATTTATGGTTGTAACAATATTTCACTATTTACATTATTCTGAAGCACCACATCATTATCTTTGACTTGAATTTATACGTTTTGACTATAAACACTGCATTAAAGTGTTTTTTTTATTCTTTGGATAATCTGGTTGAGAAATGTTGTGGTCCTTGGCAGCAGATTGCAAAATTAAAAACAGTACATCTAGCTGCAAAAGAAATTTTGATTACAATTTAAAACTGCACTACACACTATAATTTGATTAAAACTGTTTAAAAGGAAATCAGCATTACCATCTTACCTGCAACACAGAGTGCCCCACTGGACTATTTTCCAACACTTCTGCCTCATACATGGACTTTTCAAACTTAGGAGAGTTGTCATTGGCATCAGTGACTACCACTCTCAGCAAAGCACTGCTATAGCGCTGAGGATTTCCTCCATCCACTGCCTTGATGGTCAGGTCATAGGAATCCTTTAACTCTCGATCTAGGTTGCCCAGGACAATGAGCTGTGGGAGTTTCCCTCCCCTGTCATCAGCCACTTGTAAACCAAACAGGGTTGCTGCATCTGGCCCCGCAGTCAGCGCATAGCCAGCAACCCCATTCCTGTCTGAGTCCCTGTCAGTAGCTAAAGGTATGGAGAACAGCGCCCCCATGATTGTGTTCTCAGGGACGGAGATGGTTAGCACAGAAGACGGAAACTGGGGGGTGTTGTCATTGATGTCCTGCACCTCAATGCGCCCTTCAATGAGTTGTGGGCTCTGATTTTGTATCAGATCTGTCACTGATACTTCAAATTCCAGGTAGCAGGGCTTACCCTTAGTCAGGGATCGACAGTCCCTCAGGGTCTCTCTGTCAATGGGAATCTCTGTGGTGAAAATGTCTCCTGTCTTTCCATCAACACGGAGGTAAGGTGCACCCACTTCCAGCTTGTAGAGGTGACCTGAGTCTGGAAGTCCCTGGTCTGCTGCCAGGCTCCCAATAAGAGTGTTGGGAGGTTGCTCCTCCTGGACCCGGTACAGGATACCACCTTCAGCGGAGCCACAGTGCAGCATCAGGACCCAAAACAGCACTACTTGTAAATTCAGTTCCATTAGGTCATCAGAAGAGCTGTCTGTAAATGACACAGAGAACCAGTGTCAAAATGTTGTTTCCTTTTAGAAATCAATCAAATCAAAATAAGGTTTACAGTTGAGTGCAAAAATTTGTATCCCCTTACTTTGAAATGGCAAAAAGAGTAAAACAAAGATTTTTTTTTCTCATTAACATAATATTTATTGTGCATTCAGTTGGTACAAATGTTCCTTCATCAACAGAAGTAACACAAATGGTCAGGGAGGGAGTGTATAAAAAAAAAGTTATAGTAAAATCATGCAAATCATATCAGTGCAAGAGTTTGCATTCCCCTTTATGAAATGTTCTCTAATACTTTGCATGTCCTCCCTAACCTCATCCAGCCTCTTTGGGTACACTGTGAGCAGCATTTGTATCCTTTCAGGTGTGATTTTAGCCCATTCTTCATGGCATATTTGTTCCAAGTCTACCACATTGCTTGGTTGTCTGCTATGCGCACCCTTCTTCAAATTGAAAATTCTTTGTTTTACTCTTTTTGCCATTTCAAAGTAAAGGGATGCAAACTTTTGCACTCACTTGGTAGCTATAACACAACTCCATAGGCAATAATTGATGTTAATTATTTGCCTATTAAATGTAATACTTTCAATTTTATTTTAAAGGAAAATCCGAGAACACATATCAAGAAGTCATAAAGCCCAGAGTGACTTAGTCAGCTGGAAAAAACTACTTTCTTTGTATTGTCGTTTCTGTTCTTTGTCTAACAATTCAATCAGAACTATACCCTAGCATGGTTTCTTTTCTGTTCCAGAGCTTTATAAGTTTCACTGAATGTCTCATCTTTATAAGTTTCATGTAGAAATGTAGGGACAAGAAATTATATCTTGTGAGCTTGTACACAAAACAAACTTGAGGGCCAGTGTGGACTGTTTCAGCTGTGTAATAAAATAAAAATGAAATACAAAATCTTGGAGATTCAGCATAGCCTGAGAGACTCATTATTTCAGTATTACACTACTAGACATTGAGTGGTGAAGCAATGCAGCTCAGAAATAACCTACGGTATAAACATACAAACCTGCCATGATGTTACCTATTGACAGAGCTAAACTGTTTGATCTATTTCATTAGTAGAGAGGCCTCTAATAACAAGGGATTGCATACTAAGGGTCATAGAGTCACTGAGGCAGTTTCCTCCCAAAGAGATTATGCAATTTTGCCATGATCATTGCATGTGACTTGTAACATAACACAATTCAGAAATTTCCATCCATGTACCATTGCTACTGACTAGCTCAAACACTGCATTCATTATGTTTGAATTTGAATCTTTCAACTCTATAATTATAGCCCATATTTAAAATATATATATATTTTTTTAATCTCCATTTCCTCCAGCTAAAGAATTTAGTTTTTTTCATACTGCAATGATTTTAGAATATTATTTCCTCTGTGTGTGTGTGTGTGTGCCTGTGTTATTCTGTTGGTAATTGAAAACAGGCATTGGGGTTAAGTACAAAGGTCCTGTGCTCTGGAAAACTCAGTGGTGGCAACAATTCACCAGTTTTGTGTGTGGAGCATGTGTGAGTGTCTACTTACTCATCATGTAGTGCTCATTCCTGTATTTACTTTAATTGCAGACTGGGCGCACAGTCTATTGCACTGAGATGTTTGTACTAGAGATGCTCCAGTCCAATACGGTGATATTGATTCTGATACTATACTTATTATATGGATTGGATTGTATCCAGGACTAAACCAGTTCATAATATATAATGGTTTAAAACACACTGATTTCAACAGAAAAATAAAAAAAGGGGTACCTACCAATATCAGGGTTTAGGAATTGGTGAAAACAAGTGGGATCAGTGCAATTTTAGTGTGGGTGTAAGCTATGTAGAAATATACAGTACATACGTATGAGCAGTGTTATACTGTAATAAACTCAGTACATTCTGCAGCTTCTGACCTGAAACAGTGTTCCAGAGAGGAGCAGAACAAACGTGTATTAAGCTACACAGCAAAATATAGATGTACAGAAATCGAATGTGAAATCCCATTCCTTTTGAATACATTAAAATTTGAAGTGCAAGTTATTGGTGTACTAATTGCTCAGTTATCGATGCACCACTTTTTACATTTGCAGAGGGAGTCTTTAGTCAAAATGGTGTGAAAAGTGAGTGTGCATTCTCAGAGTTTATGTGTGCTGTAAGGGGGAAAAAAGCAGTTCCTGTACCTACAAAACACAGGTGATTAAAGTAAAACAGTAAGTGAAGTAAATCAGTATCTACTGCTATTATAAATGTTTCATATAACTGTCCACACTTACATTAAACACAAGCTTGTAAAAGGTCTTGTTAAATAAAGAAATATAGATATGTATTCACTAAACCTTAAAAAAACAATTTGCTGCATTGTTATCTGAAGGATCTGACCATACACTTTCTCATCATCTGCTTTATTCAGCTGTCAGTGTTTAAGTTCGCAAAATGATTTTTACTAAATGACCATTTCAAAAAGGAAACCATCATTAATTCCAACATGTTTTGTTTAGCTGTAAACCTCCCCACTGCCATTACAACCACTTGTAGAAAGAATAGCCATGCGCTGATAGTGACATGATTGTTATGGCTGATGGCACTCATGACTTAATGTCTTTCGGTTGGCCTCATGCCTGTCTTCCAGATGGCACTGTGCCTGGCATCCTTAGTAAACTGGTGTTCTTTTTTCTTTGTTTACATTTACGTTAAATTCAGTTGTGAAATATGCATTTTGCCATCACTCAGTGAAAATTTCTTATAGGCTCAATATTACTGACACTGTGACTTTGGGTTTTTATCTCACATTTCTCAGCTATCTCACAAATCTTTTATAAAAAGCTCAACAGCACATTTTTTTCTAAGCGCTCTGAAGTCATGGTGAGGTTTTTACACTACTCGGGGATGTGTTACTTCCTGAACTGCTGCATGTCTCACCAAAGTTCACCACCTGAGCAGCAAAGTGGATAAATTAGAACTGCTGAACACAACTAGGAGTGACATTTCCTGCATCTCAGCACTTTTTCTCTGAAAAATGTGGTTATCATCTGCCATCCCAGATGGTGTGGTAGACCCACAAGACTGCAAGCTGATTCAGGCAGATCACAAAACAGAACTCAGCATATAATCAAAGGGAGGAACATTAGTAAGTTAAGTTTTCAGTGTGTTCAAAACTGTCATATTAGAGTCCTGGCCAAGTAGTCTAAAATCAAATAGTTTTGTTGTTTCTAGGATTAAGGTCTTGGCTTCTGTAAAAACTGAATTCTAGAACACGAACGGCAGCAAATGGGACAGGTATTACAACTGGATCAAGCATTGAAACGCTGGAATCTTGGGGAAGCCTGAAGCTGAAAAAAAGTGAAATCCTTCTGGCTATTAAAAGTCTCTCAACCTCCTTCTCAACACCCAAGCACTGTGATACAGTAGCATTGTGATGTTTAACTGAGACAATCACTGCATAAATCGCTTCCATTTATGCACTAACTTACCCATCATACCTAGAAAATTGCAGAGCTACTTTGCAGGAGCTAAACCATAGGAAAACCTAGACCTGGCTAATGTTTGGGTGACCTCTACTTTATTATAAGTTGTATGAATGAAGTTGACACTGCACTTATGCAGAGCTATTAGGGCCGTATATAGTCTCATACCATAATTCCCTTAAGCACTGTATGCTGCAAAAAACATCCTGCTCAAACAGAGAAACCAACAAACACACTAAGCCAGATACTTATGGAGGTGATCTGGAGCAGCAAATACTCTTAAGGAATATCTTTCCAAATACAATCTAAGCATCAACTGTCTGAATGAGGAGAGAACTCTAACTCTCACTGAAGCAGCAATCAGCACATAGGCTCATGCTGTGAGCATGCAATGGTCCAGATTGTTCCAACATAAAGAAAAAAAAACCAAATGCAGCCTTACCACAGTATGGAGGTGGACCTTCTGTCAGGTTTGCCCGGCTGCACCTGCCTCTCTCCACTCCCTCCCC
>NW_018127919.1:4036703-4050680 GCF_001952655.1 Monopterus albus
GCAACCTCATCGACCCAGCCTTGGTGGAGCAACTAGGCCTTACACCGGAACCTTTGCCCCGCACCATAGAGACCCGGGCTATCGACGGCCGGCTGCGGACCCGCATCACTTATCATACTCCACCACTCCATCTCACCATCGCCGGCAACCACCATGAGGACATCACCTTCAACATTTTCTCTGTTCCGGACACGCCACTGGTTTTGGGTCACTCCTGGCTGGTCCAACATAACCCCACTGTGGACTGGACTACTGGCACCCAGTGGAGCCCCGCCTGTGCTTCGACCTGCCTACTCGCCGGACAACCCACACCCTCGTCACCTGCTACACCACCAGGGCCAGTGGATCTATCTGCCATTCCCTCAGACTACCATGATCTCCAGCAGGTGTTTAACAAACACCTGGCGACGGACTCTCTTCCCCCTCATAGACCTTACGACTGTGCAATCGACTTGTACCCGGGAGCCAACAGTCGTCTCTTCCACATCTCTAAACCCGAACGACAGGCTCTGGAGGAGTACACTGAAACCGCCAGACGTGCAGGCATGATCCGTCCTTCTTCCTCACCCCTGGGTGCAGGGTTCTTTTTTGTGGGGAAGAAGGACGGTGGCCTCCGTCCTTGCATAGATTATCGTGGTTTAAATGCCATAACAGTCAAAAACAAATATCCATTACCACTTCTCTCCTCTGCTTTTGAGTCTCTCCAGGGCGCGGCAGTCTTCACGAAGTTGGACCTCAGGAGTGCCTACCATCTCGTACGCATCCGGGAGGGCGATGAGTGGAAGACTGCCTTCAAGACCCCACTTGGGCACTTGGAGTACCTGGTGATGCCCTTTGGCCTCACCAATGCCCCAGCGGTTTTCCAGGGGTTGATCAATGACATCTTCCGTGATTTTCTTGTTCGGCAAAGAGCAGCTAGAAAATCTGAGGGCTTCTAACGCAATTCATAAGTCGCTGAAGACAGAGAACAGGACTCTCACCAACCAAAACAACACTCTACAAAAAGAATTTCAGAAGCTGGGGAAGCAGCTTTCAAAGGAGCAAGCCTTAGTAGAAAAGATTAATGCAATAAAACAAAAGAATGATGCCCTGGAAGAAGAAAACAATCTCCTGTACAGCAAGACTGACTCATTTTACTGCTTACTCCAAGGTGTAAATGTTCTGGGCAACACCTATAATTCACTGAAACTGGAGAAAAATTACTTGAGCAAGCAGAATGAAGCTCTACATAAACAACTCCAGAAGCTTCATAAAAAACTTGGGGTAACAAAAGCTTTAGAGGAGAAGTGTAAAACACTGAAGGCGACTAAAGATGAACTCGACAGACAAAATGACGCATTAGAAGTAGAAATCCAAGAGTGTACAACATTGAAGGCGACAAAAGATGAACTCGGCAGACAAACTGCCGCATTAGAAGTAGAAATCCAAGAGTGTACAACATTGAAGGCGACAAAAGATGAACTCGGCAGACAAACTGATGCATTAGAAGTAGAAATCCAAGAGTGTACAACATTGAAGGCGACAAAAGATGAACTCGGCAGACAAACTGCCGCATTAGAAGTAGAAATCCAAGAGTGTACAACACTGAAGGCGACAAAAGATGAACTCGGCAGACAAACTGATGCATTAGAAGTAGAAATCCAAGAGTGTACAACATTGAAGGCGACAAAAGATGAACTCGGCAGACAAACTGCCGCATTAGAAGTAGAAATCCAAGAGTGTACAACACTGAAGGCGACAAAAGATGAACTCGGCAGACAAACTGATGCATTAGAAGTAGAAATCCAAGAGTGTACAACACTGAAGGCGACAAAAGATGAACTCGGCAGACAAACTGATGCATTAGAAGTAGAAATCCAAGAGTGTACAACATTGAAGGCGACAAAAGATGAACTCGGCAGACAAACTGCCGCATTAGAAGTAGAAGCCCAGCCCCGCGCCGGGCCCCATGCCTCTCGGCTAGCGTGCCATCCGGGGGTACAACGCACCATTTCCCTTCTGACACGCTACTTCTGGTGGCCCACCCTAGAGAAAGACGCCAGGGAGTATGTAGCTGCCTGTGCTCCCTGTGCACAAGCCAAACCGCTCCATCAGTCCCCTGCAGGTCTTCTTCGGCCACTGACTACACCTAGTCGGCCCTGGTCTCATATCGCCCTAGACTTTGTCACCAGCCTGCCTCCCTCCCAGGGCAACACGGTCATTCTCACCATCGTTGATCGTTTTTCCAAAGCTGCCCATTTCCTCACCCTTCCACAACTCCCCACTGCTCTACAAACCGCCCAGCTCCTGGTTCAGAATGTGTTTCATATTCACGGCACTCCCATCACTATCGTTTTTGACCGCGGTCCACAATTCACCTCTCACGTCTGGTCTGCTTTTTTGCACTGCCCTCAGAACATGTCCCTGTCTTTCTTCCGGTTATCACCCTCAAACCAATGGCCAAGCTGAACGGCTGAACCAGGAGCTGGAAAACGCCCTCCATAGTGTCACCAGTTCCTCACCAGAGGACTGGAGCCAGTTGTTACCATGGGTGGAATATGCTCATAACACGCTCTCTAGCTCCGCCACTGGTATCGCTCCCTTTCAAGCCTCCCTGGGTTACCAGCCTCCCCTACTGTCCTCTGCCGAAACAGACATTGCTGTCCCCTCAGTCCACGCTCACATCTCCCGCTGTCAGGCCGTCTGGGCAGAGACCAGGGCCGCCTTGCTACGCACAGCTGACCAGAATAAACGGCTGGCCGATTGCCGCCATCGGGCCGCTCCCACTTATCAGGTTGGGCAACAAGTGTGGCTCTCCTCTGCTCATATCCCCATTAAAGGCGCATGCCCCAAACTATCACATCGGTTCCTAGGGCCCTTCACCATCCAGGAAATTATACATCCCACTGCAATCAAACTCAAGCTCCCTGATTCCCTTCATGTTCACCCGGTTTTTTATGTTTCCAAGGTCAAACCAGTCTCCTCCAGTCCCCTCTGTCCACCACCAGCTCCACCTCCTCCTGCCCTGGAGGTGGACGGTGGCCCTGCATACACCGTCAGGCAGATCCTGGATGTCCACCCTAGGGGCCGGGGTTTCCAATATCTGGTGGACTGGGAGGGTTATGGTCCGGAGGAGCGATCCTGGATTCCCCACTCTTTTATTTTAGATCCTGCCCTTCTCACCTCCTTCTATCAAGCACACCCGGACAAACCTGGGGGGGCCCCAGTAATTATTGGTTCATTATAACTGAAAAGGATTCAGAAGTGCATGTTAAAAAAGTATGTTGATGAAAACAACAAAGCTTAATAAATCATGAGGACTCGATTATTGATACCAATGTCGTCCAAAAACAAATGATTTCTACATATTCAGGGCCTGTACTCTGCCTTTTTAAAGCCCTGTTCAATATTCTACATTACACATTATCATTTTTATTCTTTTAGTTTGAGCATTTTAATCAGCTTTATTTTAAATTTCCTTCTCCATTTGAAGTTCTACACACAATGTCACATTTTAAACTGAATCACTGTTTGTAGAAAAAGTGTACCAATATGTAATTGTGCTGTAAATAATCAATCATATGCACTATAAAATGTCATTTTCTAAAACTGAATATATATAAGCAGCATGTTTCAGAACATTGTTTTATTCAGATATCAGTCACATTTATGCTTCTTAATGTTTTTTATATAACTGTAGAGCTTTCAAAAGATGTTACTTTTTTTTTACTCGCTCACCTCCCTACCAGAGCGTTCCTAACACCTTCAAACGGCGTCTCATATTACCTGATGGGTTTTTTTGTTTACTGAATCTCATGTGAAGATATCTATGAATCAAAGAATGCAGTCAAAGTAAAACTGTTGAGGATTAGAGTTTAAGACCCTGAGGAATATCACAGAGTATCCTTGCAACATAGCAAGAACACTGCCTTGGCCAAAACCCAGCTTATTAAGATCATCAGGGGTGCCAAGTCTAAGTATAAGACTGGACAAGCAAGTCAGTGTTTATTGACTCTCAGCATGACCATCACTCCACAGACTCACAAGCTGCAGGAGAAGCTCACTCGAGCATACACCTTCACCTGCCAGTGACCTCTATAGATAAGAGTGGCTCAAAGAGAGAAGGGGAAGTAGTTCTAACCCCTGCCCGCTATTTCACCTGGGACTCAATTGTCATTAGTTGCTTCAGTCTTACATTGACTTGTAACTATATGAACATTCTACATATGGGTAAAAACAAGTTTATGAACAAATATTGACATTAAAGTGAGAAAAAATATGTGTATAATATGCTAATATATGGATGAGATGATGCTGTGTGAAATGTCATTTCTGAAACTTTTCAACACCTCTCTCTCCACTGCAAACACACAAAGCTATTTAAAGGTGTAGAGATATGTTTGTTTTTCTGATAGTATAGCCTTTAATAATTAAAGAAAACAGGGTTTCTTTTGTTAGAAAACTAAATATGCAAAAGAGGACAAAGCAAAGATGTTGCATTCACAATCAGAATACTGGAACTGTTGCACCACCTTCAAGAACAGAGAGAAGACTTGAATTTCAACAACGGATCGAGTATAAGGGGAGGTCTCCTCACATTCTGGATCCCTTTCAATTCTTTCTGATTCACTTTTCTTTAGCTCATGGGTGTATTCATTTCCTCCTCTGCCATTTTGAATGACACTGAACCCCCAAATTCCTCCTAGCAACTACCTACACTACAATC
This sequence comes from Monopterus albus, assembly GCF_001952655.1. Classification (NCBI taxonomy): domain Eukaryota; kingdom Metazoa; phylum Chordata; class Actinopteri; order Synbranchiformes; family Synbranchidae; genus Monopterus; species Monopterus albus. The sequence continues at coordinate 4,041,409 of NW_018127919.1, forward strand.
TTCTATCACTGCTCCTCTCCCTAAAGGCTCAGTCCCATCACCAGTGCTGTTGCTGCTGCTTTGCTCCTCATAGAAGAGAAGGTGAAAGATTTAACTGGCAGCTTAACATCAGTCAGACTGCAAGGTCTGATTGAGTCTCACCTGGAGCCCGCACAGAGGGTACCACCCAGATGACCCCACTGTTCAAGAAAACATTCAACTTGTACATGATCAAAATAAACAGTTCTTCTTGTGTCAACTGTGCACAGTTGGCCTCACTCTGCAGAAAGGTATAATTCCATGTCTTAATGTTGACAGGGGTGCCAAACCCAATCAATATAATGCAGAAATATCTTTATTACCTTGGCCCCTATGGAAGGATTTTGTTCATTCACTCTGACTGCTAAAACTGCTCCCACATGTGTTTTGACAAAAACATTGGCACCAGAGGCAGCTGTCAAACTGTCTTCAAGAATGTTGACATTTTACAGATGGAAGGAAAGAAAAACATAAAGTTAACTAGTGCACTTAAAGGTAAGTGTTGCAACACAGCAACAACAATTTGTTTTGCACAAAGCATCCATATTAATTGAATTGAATCTTAATATCCATGTGACATGCATGTGAATTATGTAGCGAATACCATACTGCTTGTCTGGGCTAGTAGATTCTGCTTTAGTATTATATAAATGACTAGTGTTAGTGATTATTAGGAAAAATATAAGGTGGGCAATGTAGAAGTAAAATGACTCAGATTGGCTGAACAAAAATTCTGTGTAAGAGACAAAAAATATAGGAAAGCAGTGTACGTATAGTATGTATCAACTGTCATGTGTTAACTATTGTTAAAGTGACTAACATCGTCAAATCATCATCATTATATATTTTAATGTATATGACATTTTGTAAAGGGACATAAATTACAGTATTATGTTAAAGGAGATTATAAACAATACTGCTCTTAATAAGCTTTTGGCTAAGAGAAAAACAAGTAGAAAAGATGCAGGGCTATGTGGCTGCATGCATGTGAGTATTTCCATAATACATAAAAAAAGGTTTTTTTAAAAATGAATAATATAATTGTGTTGGAGCGCTTGTGCACCTGCCCTGGTTACCATAGAGACAGACTATCTACTGACTGAATAAACTCAATGACTGACTGGGTGACATTTGCTCCTTTAGTTGGCTGTTCTACATGTCCAACAGAAATGAGTCAAGCATAGAATTAAGTTGAATATAATTGTTAAATTACTAATGTTAAAGGGTTGGGGTTGTGTCTGGGAAGGAATGATTCAGTTATAGAGATAAAATAGATTACTTAGTGCTTACTGGGTGTTGTGAAATAACAGCAGAAGAGACTATGATTCCACAGCAGCTCCGGGTCTCTTGTTCTTCTACAGAACTTGGATTTTCACCTGTTAACTGCTGCAAATCAGGCTCATGAATTTCTAGTGTAGGGTGTGCTCTTCCCTGCTTTGGTTATCATCCCACACTGCTAGAGAGTATCTTTCAACACTGCTCAAGTGTGGAAAGATAACAGATGATTTAATGATTTTCTCAACTGATGTGATTTGATATATTGGCTGACTCTGCACCTTTGGCTAGTATAACAGGTAAAATCCATTACCATCCCACCAACATGATTTATGATGGGTTGTATCATAGCTGTGGGTCTCTTACAGCTGATCTACCAATAGGAATTACTGCAAAATGATATTTCATACACTTCTAGTGACTGTAAACCCTGGCTGTTGGTAATGAGAAAGCAATGGCCTTTGATTGGAAACACTTGCTAAGGGCATGTGCATTCGATTTAGCTATTCATCCACACAAAAACACTAATGTAGGGTCCCTCCTGTCACACAAAAACCCATTAGATCAAAGAGGCTGCTTTCAGACATCGCCCATGTATAAAGGGAGACATAAACATGCACAGGTCTTACACTTTAAATTCTTTGTTGTTGTGCGTATCTAACTGAAATCAGAGTTTACTTTCATGAGTATTTTACTGTTTGTTCTCTATTTGAGCAGTCATGTTAGAAAACTCTTTGCACCCTTTCTCTGATGTGATATATTTGCCAAATGGCAAGTAGTTACATAACATGCTGCATGTTATTGTACAGTAGCTATAATTATTATTTGGAGGAGAGCAGAAGAAAAGTGTTGTTCACCACTGATCAACTATCTCTGTTCTTGACAAGTGAAGGGGAACAATAGAGAAACTTTAGCTGACAGCCTGAGCTTTTCCCACATGAATAATTTTACAGATAGATGCATAAATATATTGAGGGAAGTTGTTCACATGAATTATGGGCAGAACCAAAAAAAAAGTCTTTGGCCAAACTCCCCATCACACACCACTGTTTCATCGTAGACTAATAAGTCAGCACATTATACTGGTTTATAGATATGACTGTCAGATATGGAGATTATATACATGTTTTGATCTGGGATGTAGCTGTTAGTATGTGTGCGCTGCGCACTTCCGACATATTAAATGTGCCTAGTGGTCGGTGGAGTGGCGAGAAACAGCACCCTGGACTCTCACTGTAGAGCAGAGAGGATTACTCGTGCGGATGCGCTTAATGTTTCTCCAGTATAGGCTGCATGCACGAAATGTCTCAGAAGGAAACTGCCGCGTGATTTATTAACATGGCAGACACTCGTCAGAATTGTATGCGCAGAAATCTTTTCAAGTAAGTAAACGGCTCTAATTAGAGACCCCTTTAAAAGTCAGTTATGATGTTTGCAGCTTGAATAAAATAAACGGACGGGGATGAGACAAACGGATCACATGTTCTGCTTTACAGGATCTTGGTAATAAAATGCAGTTTGCTGATCACCATTACAGATCGGATTGAAGTCATGCACTCATATTGTAGCTAAAGTGAAAGGCTATGCAGACTTAATGACTTATTACCATTACTCACAGACCCTAGACCTCAGATCTACTCGGATGTGTTTTAATTGCAGTGCAACGTCTTATCAGCCAGCAGCGCATCATTACTGTGGGTGACATATCTATAGTGCTGCCTTTCAGCCATGGCAGCCCATCAACCTGTAACACCGAGCATCTTCTTTATAGGCTCCTCAATTATAAGTGCGCCGCAGACAACAAGTTGCTTTAAACAATCTATTTGGACAACGGCCTGCGATATCAGACATCACTTCGGACAAGTCAATATCTTATGGAAACTTCATTCATATGGCAAGACAAAATCTTTGACAAATCAACCTAAAATTCTTGATTAATTCTCCATTTCAGTACCTGAGCCGGAGACTTCTCTATAACCGCCTGTCGCGTAGCCAAATCGTCCGCAGCTGATATGTCCACCGGTGCGCCCGGAGGCACCCTCAGACCTCCGTCACAATAACTTCAGCAGCCACAAAATCCGGTCATATCATTTTAAACTTTCCGTATCAAATTCAGGATCCGGCGTCCCTCGTCCGACCGTGGCTTTCCGTCCGTCTGAATATTAGGTTATAACCGAAGTTATGAGTGGTTTGTGTTAGATTATTTTATGCTACAGATGGAAAATTAAGAGTCTCACTCCACAGGGATAACACACTGCGTGCCATTTTCAACTCGGAATAACTGATCCCTGCCAAGATATAAAGTCGCTGGCGCATCCCTGTGGTCCAAGTTTCTCCGGCGCTTCCTTTCACAAGTAGCCGAGAGCACTCTAAGGTCGCACTGGGTGTCTAAACCACAGCAACACAAATGGCATGTTTGAAACGCAAAAACGGAATCACTAACCGGCCCTGAACAAGAAGCCCGTCTGAAGCATTTTCAGAGAGCAAGTGGTGAGATAGTGTAGTTGCTCCTCTCTCACCCTCCCTCTACTCATCAGAGCGTGGGAGGAGGTGGGGCTCCAGCCACCGCAGCGCACAGCAACTTCACACTCAACCTCACCATTATGCCTGGGCTGTATAGCGGGAAACGGTGTGATTTCTACATTGTGAGACGATCTCATCCAAATGGATCAGCTCAAATAGGTGAACGCATGTCATTAAATAATCGTGCCATGCGACCACACTGGCTGCCTTGTTTTGTTCTTGCTGCACAACGATCGGTGCTTCCACCGTTATAATCCACTGGTTGTAAAACGTGTCTAAAATGGGATGTAACAGGTAGCCTGCACTGACTTTACTTGTTGATATGCATCCCATGTAGGAAAATAAGCGGCTTAAAATGGAAGCTGGTCGCCCACTATTCCTTTAGCGCCACCCTCAGGCGGTTATAATGAGGAAAGGATGCTACATTAGTCCTTTACATTAGCAGAGGAATTAAAGCAATAAAATAACTGAATGGTACCATTGCATGATGTTGGAGTGATGAACCTGACAGTGAACACGATAACTTTCACTTGCACAGAAAGAAGGCAATGCTGTTGGCGTGTACAGTGGATTCAATTGTTATGTTAAACATTGAAAGCATCTTTATGCAGCAGTGTATTTAAAAAAAGCAATGTTTTGCGCTCCTGGCTATAAATCACCATGGTTCGGCAGGGAGTAAAATCCACCCTAGACCCCAGTTTCTTTTTCCTTCCTTCCCAAACACTGATGCCAGTGATCATAACTGCTTAAGCAGTAACAGACCAGGAGCAATGAGTCAAACACAGGTTTTGTCACAGAGGAAAGCCTTCAGCAATGTCCTCCGGAGAAAACTTGATTTCCTATCTTCCCCAGACATTCTGAAATAAGAGTTTATCAGAGTGTTTCCAGTCTGTGATCCTTTACTCCTCCCCCATCTCTCATTAGCTGCAAACACACAGCTGTTGGGTTACATCTCCAGGGCTCCCATTAAGGGCTGCCACTCAGGCGTCCACTGTCCCTGAGCCAATCACATTAGAGCTCCCGCCCACGCACTGCTACTGCCATGCTGCACTTCACCAGCCATGCTAACATTTAACTATTTTCAAAGGTAGCCCATAAGTCATCTGAGTTCAGGGAGAAAGAACAAAGCTCTTATATGTGTACCAATAAAAGACCAATCATTTTTGTCAAATAATTACATCTTAAATGTTTTAAAGCATTGTTAAAATAAGATTTTGTGTGATTGCAAACAATTTAACTCGCAATGTTCTCAATGTTTCTTGTGAAATGGAGAAATGGAGTTTTATCTTTTGATGTTTATTGAATATTTTCTCTCCATTCAGCTGCATTTTTATAACAAAACACATAAATTAAAGGAAGAATTTAAGGTAACATGCGAGTCATCAGTGTGACGATTCGCTGTGGCGACCCCTCAACGGGAGAAGCTGAAAGTGACTTTCTTTCTTAAGGCAGATAATTACACTTAAATTAACTATGTGTATTGTGTATTGCGATTCATGCATTTCCTAAACCGAACAAAAGAGACAGACCAGGGTCACAATCAGTGGTATTGTCCTTTTCAGGTATAAGTGAGTGAGGCCGAAACACTTCTTTATTTGATGTCCCTATAAGTCAGTTTAAAGAGCACCGGTCTGTTTGATTCCCACTCACCTTTTCCTGGTGGCCATATTTGAATATGAAAGAGGTAAAACAAGAACAAGGCAAAGGTAATTAGTGCATCAGTACAAAGACAAAATGCCCCCAAACTCTCCCAAATTCTCCAACAGAGTCTGTTCACTGTGAAGGATCTGGCCAGCACATTTTCTTTGGCCAGTGCTCTGAGTATTACAGCATCAGACTTTGGCTCTGATTCTTGTTCAATTTGACTTAGTCATATAAACACATCCAGCAAGCATTAATTTAGCATTTGGCAAGTTTTTCTCAAGTAATGTATTTTTGAGACCCTTGACTGCTTGACTTCTCAGAGAGGATGTTATAATTTTAAGATCATGGCTTGTTCGCTGGAGCACACATAGCAGCGCAGCATATAATGATTTCAAAGAAGGCAAATACAGAGAAAATACTATCAGATACTACAATAAACTGATGCAAAGACAGAAGCACAAATATAACACATAAGGGGATACATCTAAAGGTAGAAAAATGTGATCTAAAAAAGCTAAATATAAATAAATAAAATGGCAGCCAAAGCTTCCAGAGTGCACTTTGAAGAGTAAATCCAGACGACCGAGTACAGACACAAATCCAATGCTGCACTGCTCTCCGTAGGTACAAATGTTCAAGGATGTTGTACCTCTGGTCACATCCCAGTCAGTGATGTTGCAGCAGCTGTTTTGACTTTGACAGCTGATACCAAATACCCACTGTAACATCATCGGGTGTGGCCAAGTGTGCAACATCTTAACTCAAAGAAAGAAGCAGTTTTCTGTCATGTATGATTTGGTGTGGATTTACTCTTTGTGACCACAATAAAAATATAGTCTGGGATACTCCATCCTCAGTTATGGAGAGAAACATCCTTCACTATCCTAACATTTCTCACTCACGCTTAGGTAGGCACAGAGTTGAAGAATAGAGTATGTTGCAGTGAAATCGGCAACACATCCACTTGTGGAGTAGGAGCAGTTACAGACTGGTCAAGTGAAGGATAGAAGAAGCAGTGATTCAAAAAGGAAATTTTATATCTTTTGGAATTGTTCAGCATAGAGTGAAAGCCCAGCGATACAGTCATCATAAGAACAAAGTTCAGTATACAGTTGCATAGTTGATTTAAACTGTTTAATTATTTGTGAATCGATTTCAATTTCTAAATTATAAAACATCCCTAAACTCAGATCTCTAAATTCAGTTCTATTTACAGAAGGCAAAGCAGAAAGTTCAAAGTACAACATGATTTAAGAAGTTTATGAATAAACTTAGAATAAATGGGACTTAGTAGAGTAGACGAAGGGTAAGTGGACACCATGGGGCACTTCTCCAGTTCCCATAAGTTGCCCAGTTTTCCAGCTTCTGTATGGACAGATTGAAGCATCTCAACTAACTGCAAAAGATTAGACTCTGACAGAAAAAAGATCTAAATGTCAAGTCAGCTTGTAAAACCTAAACACTGCATGTTGCGACTGAGCATGCGTGAAAAATGCGAAACAAGCAGCAGCAGCAAAGTCAAAAATTTGCTATAATAATATATAGATCATTTAAATAGACAGCTAAAGGTCATGTAAACTGTTAAAACAGTTAGCTATCTCCACAGGATAAATTGTTGAAATAGCTAAATTGACAGATTGCAGCAGTTAGCTGGTAGTACTTAACAAACTGAAAAAGCAAAATGTTATCAGATAAATGTTTAAAACAGTTAGCTAATGGATATATGATTGAAATATCCAGCTTCTGCCAAATGAAATGGTACTTAGAGGCCACAAAATCAGATTTAACCAGAGCTCTAGATACTGACAGCTCAACTGTATCAAAACAACACAGCTTTATTTCACTGAATAACAACCACTTATTTAAATGACCACAATTCAAGGTTGGTAACGCGGTATTTCAACTCCCTTGACAAAAAGGTTGGATATCACTGCTGTGGAGCAAGTGCTGAATTCAGAGTGATATACATATAAGTCGTAGATCTAACTGCTATAAGCATTTAATAGCATTTCTTGAGATTTTATCAGAACACTTTGATCGTAAAAGTAGCTCTCTTTTATACCCTGGTCAATTTTAGTAACATTTTCTCACATGACAAATTTCCACTTTAGTTGGTATGTATTCTATTACACAATGTATGTAGTTTCCTAATATGGCCCAATCTGAACTTTTCTTATTTTTATGATGAGCAGATGGTTTCATATTATTGCACAGTTTTATTTTGATAACACTAATTCATCACACTTCTAGATGCCAGGAAGTAAAGATTATTTACAGTATAGTTGGTGCAAGCTTTGTCCATCCATCCATCCATTATCTAAACCACTTATTCCTAAATAGGGTCGTGAGGGGGCTGGAGCCAATCTCAGCTGACATTGGGCGAGAGGCGGGGTCCACCCTGGACAGGTCGCCAGTCTATCACAGGGCCAACATGTAGACAAACAACCACGCAAACAATTTAGAGTCACCAATCAACCTAAACTGCATGTCTTCAGACTGTGGAGTACCCAAAGAAAACAGGGAGAACATATACTCCACAGAGAGAGGCCCTGGGTTAGCAGGGGTTGGAACCTAGATGAATCTTCTTGCTGTGAGGCAACAGTGCTAACCACTCCACCATGCCACATGGTTTAGTTTTGTAAACCTTCTTAATGAACATCATGATATAGCATTCTAGAAGTCTTAATGACACTATAAAGAGACAATACAAATGAGATTTTGTCTTAATTACTGGACCAAACAACAAAAAACCTTTACTAGCTTACAAATCTCTCTTCAGAACTCTCCCTGGTAATTCAAATATGTTTTATGTCAATACGAAAGAGAAAAAAAAACATGAAAATCTGTCAACGTCTGAAGGCCAACATGGTCTAATCACTGAAATGTATTAATGGATGACTGATTTCCTAATGGCACGTTCACATCTGATAAGATTTAAAAGAGGTATGTTTATAAAGCTGTCAGTACCACATGCATAACTCGTTCGGGTCATGGTTTTGTGTGCGATGTGTGTGTGTTCCTGATTGGCATTTTTAAAGGTTGGACAATATACCCGCTAAAATTTCCATCAGCAGCTGTCAGTTTGGTTATTGCTTTACTTCATGCACACCGGTTTATGTTTTCCAAATAATGTCATAAAAGAAGGACAGCAGGGTGGTGCAGTGGTTAGCACTGTTCCCTCCCAGCGAGAAGGTTCTGGGTTCGATCCCTGGCTGACCTGGGGCTTTTCTGTGCGTCCCACATACAAGTATAATGTCATATAAATTTCATGTACAGCCCCTGCTTCTATCTCTTATTCACTGGCAGAATACAGTTAAAACAAGAGAGAGCATCAGGTTGTATCTTTGGCCCCATGTGGTTCTGTTAATTAACAGAATGGGTTTTCTATTCAGCAGGGAGTAATGGGAAGAGTCTGCATCGCTTCTGGTTCTTCTGGAAATTGCAATATCTAAATTAGGAAAAGGAGGGTGTTTTCCTTCATCTTCCAAAAACTGGACTTCATACAAGCAAGCTAGGAATACCTTCATGTATGCAATGAGAACTGCATTGTAGGGTGAGTAATCCAGTTACTGTCACATAAACATGGCTCTCTGTTTTATACTCATGCCTCCTTATCTTATTCAGTGGATTTTTTTCAAAACTCTGCATAGCAGTGCTGGATGTCAGTATTTTGCATATAGGGGTTGGAGGGTCCAACTGTGTTTAACAATGACAGGAGCTACTGTAGTTTGCATTTGCTTCTCTTTCCCATTGTTTATGTTCACCACTGGGTTGGAATTATATCCACATGACCCTGACAGTTAGGCATGCAA
>NW_018127919.1:4050708-4082896 GCF_001952655.1 Monopterus albus
GAAAGAGTGGGCTTTAAACACTCCTGTAGCCATTTGCTGCATGTCACAGGTGCTTACCTAAAATAAAAATAAAAACTTCAGGAAAAAGAGGGTAAGAGAGAGCAAGAGAGAAAGCTCATTAAGCTACTTAATATTTTATTCTTGCTTTTTAAAAAAAGATTAAATTATGTGCAAAGTCATAAGTAAAAGCTATAGATCTGAAAGCCTTAGCAAGTGGTGGCATTCATCTAGTTTTGTGAATAAGTTCTCTTTATCCTATTTTTTGTTTATCGAATGTGTATCATGCCAGACCATTCAACTAATTACATACTCGCTCTAATGGCAGTGGGATGGAGTCAAGATTTTTATTCTATAGCTGATGTAATGGCAGGAAAATAACAGTTCACTAAGCTCTTAGATATGAGCTTTAATGTACGTATCAGTATCATCCACTTGGCTGAAGTCTCTCTGGGTACCATCTGCAGAGCCTAGAAAGATGATTAAATGAAAAATGAAAAAACACTTGTGTATATTGTGGGGTTAACAGACATCTTGTTTCAAATGTCTATTTGCTCAGATTTGCCCAATCCAAATATGAATAACAAATCAATAATTATACAATACAATAGCAAATAAAAGGTTAAGATTCAGCTATTTACTTGATTTAGTGATAGATTTGACTTAATTCACCTTTGTTTAATACTTCAAGATTAATATTTGTCCTGTGCATTTTGGCAAAGACAAAGTGGCATGAGACAGGATTTATCACTATTTAGTAGAAGCTGTACTAAAGTATTAATCATAAGACCTGCTTGCTATTTTCAACAAAGCCTTTAATGTGCCTTGTTATTTAATCCTGCCATGTCAAGTACACAGTTCCAGATAAAGCTCCAGTCTTTGAAACAAGTGAGCAAACTAGATAAGTTTGCCTGCATATCATGAAAGAGCCTTTTCCTTTTAGATTGAATATTATGAATGGTAAATGAAATAATTTAACACCTTGGCACCAAATCCATGGAGGGAGCCAAAGGGGTGGCACCAGCCACCCCCAGAATCTGATTGGCATCCCCTTGTGCACCCCTGCCAGAGTCAAAATGTGATGCCTGTCAGTACAATGAATAAAAAATGAAAAACAATGATAAACTGCTGCCTTAAATACAACAAATATTTTTCTGGTGCTTTTACAATTCATATTGGTCAAATTAGTTTTATTTTATACCATACATGCAGCATATTTGCATTCATTTGACCAACTGCGTTGTTGTGCAGTACTTGGCATGATTCACCTCGGTGTGAAGCACTGTGCAGCAGCAACATCCCCAGCCAGGAGTAAATAAAGAGTGCACCCCTAGTTAAAGAAAGCACTGTGTGTGTTTACTCATGCAATTATGTATTGCTTATTATTTCATAGAACTAGGAGTTTAATTCAGTTTTTACATGCATTTCAAACATGCCACCACCTCTGTGCCCTAGCCTGGCCACCCCATCCAAAATTCTAGGTTCCCCCTGACCAAATCTAATATAACACTGAAAATGTCATGATGGATAAACATTCAATGTGGTAAAATATATTATTTACAAATATCTGGAAAATCTAGGGGTTACAAAGAGAAACACTCCAGTGGACATATGAAATGTCTCTGTATTAAATGTATTGTTATTTTCATTATTAGATGTTGCTAAAATCAAATCTCATTTCCATGACTTTAATAATGTTCAAAATCAGATTCAGTCTTCTCAAGAAATTTGATTTTGGGCTACAGGAAATCACTTTTTTCCACTTTCAAATTATTGAAGTTGACTTAATGAACAGCATATTTATAATACATGTGAGATAACAAAAAAAAAGTGTTTTCCCATTTAGATATATAATAATATGTCAGTGCCTGTGAGTCACTGTCGGTAAGCCTGTGACACAAACCATGCTGCATGCATAAACAGCAGTATATGAAGTGTTTCCTTAGGAACATCGACCTTTAGACCTTACCCACCAAACCACCAATGAAAGAAGCTTATCCATTCAATAGTTACAAGGTTTTATATAAGCTACATTCACTAATCAGCCTCGCCAACTGTAGATATTGGCTAGTGTGGAATAAACTATGATTTCTCAAGCTCACCCACACAACTGTATTCAAAGAGTGCTTGGTGAAGGCAGCATTCTTTTTTCTACATTTCTACTTGATCTTGACCTGTCAAGTCACATACACATCTGTTTTCTTTATGATATTTCAGATTGACCATGGTTTTCAATTATTTTATTATCAAATTAGGTGTTGAGATTTTTATTTTTTTTTGTCTTGTTGATAACACTAGCCCTTGAAACCAAAGCAAATCTTTAGGAGCAAATGCACCAATGAACTTCAGAACTAAAACCTGCAGCAGGTTTGGGTCACACGCTTTCAAATAATAAATATATTGCAACTGAACATATCAATAATTTATTCAAACAACACTGTTTTCTGCCAAAATGTCTCATTTTGCAGGATAATAACTTATAAATACTGCAACATCATGGTTATGTTTATGCACTTGATTAAGGTTAAGGGAACACTTAATCATCACTGGTATAACACCAAGTCAGTTAAACTTCAGGGATATCAACTTGTCCATTTAGGAAGCACAGGTGATTGTGAATCAGTTTCACCTGCTTTGGTGCAAATGAAAGTGACAACAGGTGCAATAGAGAGGTAAAAGCAAGACAACCCCCCAAAAGGGTGTTGCATTTGGTGGCCACAGACAAATGCTCGCTCCTTGATTCTTCTCAAGTTTTGTGTTTTGCTCATGTCCTTGTCACTACTGGTAGTATGAGACAGTACCTGCAGCTCAGTCAGGTTGCACAGGTAGTCCAGTTACTCCAAGACAGCACATCCTTACATGCAGTCGCAAGAAGGTTTGCTGTGTCTCCCAGCACAGTCAAGAGCATGGAAGAGATACTAGGAGACTGGCCTTTACACTGATCTGGGCAGGGTCATAGAAGGGCAACAACCAGGTTATCTGCTCCTTTGTGCAAGGAGGAACAGGAGGAGCACTGTGAAACCCTACAAGATAATCTCCCTACTGGTGTGCATGTTTCTGACCAAGCTGTCAAATGGACTCCATGAGGGTGGCATGAGGGCCCAGAGTCCTTTAGTACAACCTGTGCTCACAGCCCAGCACCATGCAGCTCAACTGGCATTTGCCAGAGAACAGCAGAACTGGCAGATCCACCATTGCCCTGTTCTCTTCACAGATGAGAGCAGGTTCACACTGAGCATGTGACAGGAGTGTGGAGATGCTGTGATGAACATTATGCTGCGTGTAACATCACTGAGCGTGACCTGTTTGGTGGTGGGTCAGTGATGGTCTGGGGAGGCATATCCTTGGAGGGCCGCTTAGACCTTCATATGATAGCCAACAGTACCCTGACTACTGTGAGGTACCAGGACTAAATCTGTCAGCCCTTATGCTGGTGCAGGACAGTGCCGGGCCTCATGTAGCCCAATTATGTAGGCAGCTCCTGAGCATTGTTGCCAGTGACTGGCCCTCACATTCTCCTGACCTCAATCCAATTGAGCACCTATGGGATATTATGTATCAGTGCATCCGACACTACCAAGTCAGGAAAGCATGCAGGCACACGCGGCCATATACACCTGCATCACATTGAGTTGCCGTGATGAAATTCATGCAACTTGGATGAGCCTGTGATTTCAATTTTTCACTTATATTTTCAGTGTGATTTTGAATAAAACCCTCCATGGGTTGGTGATTTTGCTTTCCATTGTCTTTTTGTTCTGAACAAATACAGCATACATTAGCAAAGGTTTTCACCTTGAATCATTTGTTCACCAAGATCTGCTATTTACTTTATTTTTTGAGCAGTGTAATTTGGGAAAACAGTTTAGTTTTATATGAACATTTCTAGGAATCATTTGCTCATTCTGACCAATTAGTCTTTTTCAGTGAACTAAAGTATACTTACTCAGGTAATAACATTTGAGTTAATATTGAGTTTTCAGAAAGTTATTTTATGTTCTGATTTGAGGACTACATTCCATTGTTCAAAAACCCCAGTGTTCCAAGTTATAATGTGTCAATACCATTGAGGGAAGTTGTTTTCTGCTCCTTAATAGGAGACAGCATTGCAGTTATCAAAAAAAAAAAACACAAATCCCCACTTTTTACTCATGCTGGTAATAAAACTAATATATACAAAAGCAGGCCTTTAACAGTGCATACCCTTGTGGTCTTATAGGGTGTTTTGAATGAAAACTACTGAGGAAACGACATCTATATAAGAATTTCCACTGGCTGGAAATGAAAGGTTTTTTTGCTTTATTGTGCACCCAAATACCTTCTTGAAAAGTACAGAGACGGGAAGCTGCCAATGGAATACTGGGAAAAAAGGCAAAACATTTGGCCTCCAAATTTTAATTAGATTTATCATTGAGATTTCAGTTATTTTAGATACTGGGGTATTTTTCTTTGCATAATAAAATTAGATAAATTGATTTTAAGTAAAATAGCATTTAGGTACAAATCCATGTTAAGTGTATAACTACAGTACATCTGTGAAGAACAGCAATTCTAAACACTCCACATGCTGCAATAAGTGATGTTGCAAGGATATGAGTCTAAACCCACAGATTAAAACTTGACAGTCATGTCCGAGGTCACACTAAACAAAGTTGTTAATTCATTAATTTAATTTTGCATGCTTACAGTAAACTAGCTCAAATGAAGTGCAACTGTTTGAGTGGCAATGAAGCAGAAACACTATACACCCTAGAGTGATTTCATATCACACTGGGAGGTAAACTGTTGCTTCACTGTCTTAAAAGTGTTCACTTTGAAGCACAGATCATTCTCCAGCAGACACTTTAGGAAGTGCCACTGTGTTTCTCTACAATGGTATGTATTCAAGTAGGTTTATAGTACTTAAGACCATGAATCATTTGCCAAAAATGTGTCAATGGGTTAAGTCAAAATAAAGTTCAATTTAAATGTCCTAAAAAAACACACAAATAAGGGGGGTATGTATTAACCTGTTGCAAGTTACCAACAGGTGTGGAAATATTGCATAAATCTTGTGAAACTTTGTCTTCTCTTTAAGTTAGCATATACAGTATAACACTTCCTTTTAACCAGCTGATATTTAATCTCCAATACAAGAGTAAAGTTTAATTTTTTTAATTGCTGACAGATTTGGGCCGGGCTGTGTACATCAGATTAATACAAAACAATGCAGAATGGTACATACAGCTAGCTTATGGAACTTGGTATGAGCTATTGTACACAGAAGCATTCAGCAAAAAATTGAAAGATATCCTAATACAATTTGAGCATTAAAGGATTATCCCATTCATGTCCAAGTGCCAATGATTAAAAAAAAAAAGTTTGCATTGAGTTTATGCCACATATTAACATTTTGATAGCAGGCAAGTGCTGAATTCCCAAAACAGAAGTGTTGATCTATGATGCTTCTTGAACTCTGGTCCTTTGAAACTCTAGTGACAAAAAGGCTTTAGTTTACATCATTCCATGCAACAGTGAATCAGTTCGTGATCTTTCAGTACACATACTGTACCTTCACTGACCTGAGTGCTGAGACAGGTGAGCCAGGTGTTACAAGCCAGACTTGAAAAGCAGGAAAAGAAAAAAAACCCACACACCTGAAGAGGGATGGGGGGGTGCTTAATAAGAGGTGATGCCTTTACATCCACAGAAACAGCACAGGGAGCAAACATCATTTGACCAGTTAGAATAAACTTTAGTACAACTTGATATTTGGCCTCAAATCTTGATTCACAAACTGAAGTGCAAGTGTATGGGATATTTTCATCCTGTTAAGCTCAGCTGGTGTGAAGACAGGTGAACAAATGCCAGTTACAGCTCATTGCTGGGCCATGTAAACATTTATGCAGCATTCACTGTCTGTTGAAAGCCATCCTGCACTACCCAGAAATTGACAGTATATAAAAGGCAGCAGTTGCTTTACTGGTCATCCACTGTGGATGTGAATGCAGTCCCAACTGCTTTATCATTTAGCTTAATTTTAAAACCAGCAGGTAGATTAAACTCAGTGTGCGGTCATTGAAAAAATGTTCTGATATATGTTCTTCACACAAAATGAGCCAAGGACTTCAAGTTTGAGCATGAAAAAATAATTTCTTGTATCTTTCTTCTTTAGATAAAGTGTAAACGGGAATTATTTACCCGAACAGGGCACATACAGCTGTTTGGTAGCTAGCAACCCATTTATCTGCTCACCAGTGTCATCAGCTGTAGTAATGCAAGCTCCCCTGTGAGAAATCGAGTTAACATTAAATGCTGTTTGGTTGAGGATGCAAGTTAAACACTGCTAATATTAAACCTCATCTGATTTCGTATGCACCCTCATCTGAAGGAGTCCATGAGCACCTTTATAACATGCAGTGTGCCACTTTGAAAACTCCATGAGCTGGGCATGCCTCCTCTGTGTGTTGAGGCTTTTAAAACATCCTGTAGCACTAAACTGTCTAACCAGTGACTTAGAGCCAAGGCCAAAAGAAAACCCTGAAAAACAAATTGCTAGCACATACTTGATCTCAGAACTGGCAGGCAAGTAACAAAAAGAGCCTATTCATGGTGTAAAAGAAACATCTCCTGCTTTTCCATGGAAGTGCATACATTAAAAGATTCTTTTACACATGCACAAAGCCGACAGATTACTTTATGAACTCACAAATGTGAATGCATATTTACAAGTCCAAGTAAACCAACTCCCTACACATTTGTTATTTAGGTACAATATTACTCCCATAAAGTTTACAGAGACCAAACATATTCCTGAAGATATGAAATACATCTTGGAACTTCATAGTCTGACAAATCTTATTTTGTTCCCTAACAAAGAATAGTTTTACCTGGAACCCTACAAAACTCACCCACATTCTGCTTCAGAAAGCAGTGCCATTTATCAATACCTTTTCCCCTCCTCAAACATGCTCTTAACTCCAATGAGATCGCACAAGACTATCAGCTGCCATGCTGAGCTCAAGGTCACAAATTTTACACTTGCCTTCTCTTGATGGCAAGTTCCAACCACAGTCCCCTCCCATCACTGTCAGATTACCAGGAAATGGTAAACCCAAATTTACAACTGTTACTCAGTGGGTAACAGGTAAAACTGCTCCAGTGCTGGCAACTGCGAAGACAGCCATGGCATTCAGGGGAAGACTAGGGGCTGCCTCTGGATCACCAGGTGATAGCAGAATGAGCTACAACAGAAGTGTCTCCAATTCAAGGCCCAGCCAGGCTCAACCCTGCTCAACTTCCAAGAGTGCAAGGTCAGGCATGCTGTGATGACTGCCTAGTAGGTAGACTGAGGACCACTGGACATAGACCACCAGGTCGTAATAACAGGTGAATTAATACAGGGCAACCCTCAAAAGGGTTCCACCAGCTCTTACAGGAGTAACAAAAAATGACTGAGAAAGAGGCAGCTGGAAACAGGTAATAAGTATCCTCAACAACAGGGAAAAAGGAACCAAACCACGAGCAAAAACTGTTCTCAGCTGTCTTAAAAAAAAACCACCTCAGTAGACTGTGAAAATAAAGTAAAAGCAAATAGAGCCATCAAAACAGCTAAAAAAAAACACTATCTCAAAAGACAAAACCAAGGCTCAGCAGGAGACTTACAGTATAGGCTAGCACCTGGCAAGTGGAGAGTTTTGTCGTGGCCAGAGTGAGATACCGACTAAATTAATTCATACAAACCATTACAATTTAAAGGGTCATTTAATATTACAATTATTCTGAATAGAGTAGGTCTTCCCCAGCCGGCTGGGTCCCCAAAAGGTACATGGTCTACTGTTCACTGCAGCATGGTCATCTTCTCTCCTTCTCTCTCAGGCTCACTCCTTTTTATCAGCTACATAGCCACATCCCAACAACTGGACTCTGTCCGTCTTTACCTCTATCGCCATCAAAACAGCTATCCATTCTGGGAACCCTCTACAGCCTTCCTGGAAACCAGGAAGCCTGACCTAATGTTCCTACCAAGATCCTCACAAAAGAACAGAGAGTTTATCTCTGACCATACTTAGGATTTAACTAGAATTCTTAGAACTATGCTAATAAGTTTCAACTATCCAAAGTTTGCTCTGAGATGTACTTTGAAAACAGGCAACATCTTGGCCACTTACATAAGCCCATTGTCCAACTCACATGAACCCATAACCACTCAGCTCAAACAAGTACAAATAATAAAATAAGTACAAATAATGTCTATATGTGAAGTACATACTGTTCTATTACATATTTCTTCTGGAATCTGATTTATTTTTAACCACCACAGTCCAAACAGGCAGGGCTCTTGGTCAAAGACAAGGAGACACCAGATCCAGTTAACAGAAGACTACTGAACCACCACAGCAAGCTATAATCTGATAAATCGAAACATGGAGAAGGCAGGTTATATAGGCAGGTAAATCAAACCCAGGTGAATTAATTTGGCCACTGATTGGCTGAATTGAAGCTGAAAATGGTGACATTGAAAACCTAGAAGTCTCTTACAAAATAAGAGACTCCAGCAGGAAGCAGGTACAGAGCATTACAGTCACAACTGTGGTAAATCAGTCGTTGAGAGTATTTGTATACTGACCAATAGCTTTATTAGATACAGTTGTACATTTGTATGCAATTCAAAGCAACAATTCCACCTTAGCATCTGTGTTTATGAAGTTTGAAATGTTTCAGTTTATTGGTGAAATTGTCATAAATGTATAAATTCAGTTATATGTTTATTACTGAGTTCATAGTTAAAGGGGGTGTTGTACTGGACTATATTACTCTATATACTCTATATTTTTTTCCTCCCAGCTACATATAAAACATGAGAGGATCAGAATATTTGCCCTGTCACTCCTGTTAAAGACTAGTGACCTCTCCACGGTGTATCCCACCCCTCGCCCAGTGTAGGCTGAGTGTGGCTCCAGCCCCCTTTGATCCTCTATAGGATAAGTGGTATAGATAATGGAAGGATGGATGGGGCTCTGTGCTCTCCAGAAGGTGTGAACTGTCATTTCAGACTGACACTGTTGCTATTTACATAATTTAAATGATGTAATATGTGGGCCGGCCCTAATTAGTCTGTAATATCACTTCATTCCCAACAGCCACACAGACAGGTAATAAGCTCGGGCACAGACATTGCTAGTTGTTGCTCAGTGTGATTTGAGGCCCCCTTGTGCTGCACCATGTCGTGATTCAAATCACAGGTTAATGTACACCGAGCTGAAGTTACAGGACAACTTGTAATACAAACTTAGCAGCACAATGGGTCCTCCAAACAGATAAAAAAAGGAGCAGACATCTTAGATGATACATATGCTATCTTGGCTTGTTGAAAGAGGGGAAAAATGTTCTCTATCAGTGTTTGTAAGGGCTAGGATATGCTCAAGTCAGTAGCACGCCACAGAAGTTGACAGCGTGTCTCTTAGCAACATAGTCTCAGATATCAGTCAGATGCTGCCTTGGGAAATTTCTTCCCAGAAGCCTGAAGCTTAGACACTGTTTCTATAAATATATACTATTTATAATATGTACACTTTATCCTGTGCACTTTTTTCTGTGCACAGACAACTAATGAAGAAACTATGAGGTGCACTGACTCCACCAATTCAAACAGGTAGGATATTGTCAAAGCCTGGGGGCCTGGAAAGTAAAGACTGAATAAAACCAAGTGTTATATAAGTAATCACTAACTCTGACAGAGAGACAAAGGACCCATAACAGTAACAGACAACCAACAAACAGAGGTTGAACAAGTTGACATTCTGGAACCATGCCACAGTTAGTGAGAGGCTGAAGGGAAGTGCAGTGTTGAACAAGTTGACATTCTGGAACCATGACACAGTCAGTGAGAGACTGAAGGGAAGTGCAGTACTTTTGTAAAGGTGACACTGATCTATACACTGTACAGTGTTCATGTTTATGTATGGTACCATAATTTTGAGATGCAGAATGTGAATAAAAGATCAATTGATAAAATAACTACAGCAAACCATTTTGAGGTAGTACTTTAAACAATCTCTAGTAAACACAATCTTCCAAAATGAACAAAACTGCTTTAAAAGTTGTCATACTGTAAATACTCTTTATGAAAGCTGTAAGCTTACTTAACACTCTTACATTTCTGATATTGCAACAGAACTATGAATGATGCACATTTTAATAAATATCTAAATGCAACTGAGCCTTTAGATCATATATTCTGGATATTTGTGTGATTAATAGTTATGACTGTGCCCAGAAGACTTTATTACTTGAAAAACTATTTCAGAATAAAATATAACAGCTTAACATTAGCATATATATGATGTGAAACATAACAGCATTCATAAGTGACACTTACCAAGGTACTTGTGCACGTCTACATTGTGAATACAACAGGCCAGTTTTTATCCAAAAGAATGGATGACTGTTACAAAGCCCAAAAGTTAAGTCCTGTAAGGCAATCATGTTTAACATTTTAGTTTACTGCTTTTGCTTCACTTGACACAAGCAGTATATTAGTTTCAAATATTAGTTTCATATCTCAGTTTCCTTGGTGTTAACTATTTCCTTGACTTGTCATTATTTGGCTCCACAAATTCAATGCAGAAACATTTTTGTTAATTTTGCTGTTTAATACCTTCCTCTGTGTCTTGTCAATTTTCATAAATGCAAATGCAACATCTTAACTGACATTGTTGTGATCACAACACTAGTATTTCTAGTTATGCTCTGTAGCCCACACTGCTTTCACTGTGACAACAAACAATAAAATCTTGTGATACGTCTGCCCTCACAAGAAGACTCCATAGGGCTTTTGTCTTTGGCACTAAACAGGTGGAATGTTGAAATGTCACCGTTAATGTAACATGTAATACTGAAAGGGTTGTTCTCAGTAACAAAGCATGAGAATTATCACCGCTCTTGCAGTTCCCCTCAAATCTAGAAATACTTGTATCCTGTTAAAGCTTACTGTGTTGGTTTCCTTTTGTAGCCTTTTGGATTCAGACTCATGGGTCTCAATGTTGGGGCATTAGTGGCAATGGAGTAGCTTATACTGACTCAACTATTTCAGAAGACGCAAGTAATGTACACAAAATCACATTGAAAATCAAAGTGAAAATTGAAATCACAGGCTCATCCAAGTTAAATGAATTTCATCAAGGCAACCTGTAATGTGACTCAGAAATGTGTTTGGCCCCTGTGTGCTCCTGACGAGTCAGCGGATGGTGTCCTGGGGGATCTCCTCCCAGTCCTGGATCAGAGCATCAGTGATCTCATGGACAGTCTGTGGTGGTACTTGGTGGCATAAGGATGCAGCGATACATAATGTCCCTAAGGTGCTCAACTGGATTTAGGTCAGGGGAATGCGAGGGCCAGTCAATGGCATCAATGCCCAGGAGCTGTCTACACATTCAGGCCACATTGGCCTGCAACAGGAGGAACCCAGGGCCCACTGCACCAGTGTAAGGTTTGACAGTCGCTCTGAGGATTTCATTCCAGTACCTTACAGCAGTCAGGATAGAAAAGAAGAAAAGCAGCACTACAGGAATTTGTGCATTTCATCTCATGCTATATATATTTTAAGGTGTTTCTGTTCAGGGATGGAAAAATCAGGGAGGGGAGAATGGAACTTTATACAAATACCCTGATTTTCCACCTCTGCGACAGAAGGAACTGTGGTTGAAATTTAACATCAGGAGAAAGTAGCTGTAAAATTTGCAGCCCTGCTCTCAGCATGGCAGCTGGAAGTCATCTGAGATGTTTTCCCTCGCCAGAGGAGAATGTGAAAGACTTTCACTGACTTTTGGGTCAAACCATACTTCAATTCCTGAACAAAATAAGAGATAATTTGACCGGCGGGAGAATAAGTGATTGTAGTTCTGAAATACAGTATGTTTGTTGGTTTCTTCAAACATCTTAAAGTTAAAACACAGTAAAAGACATTCATTTCTACTGTTCCTCTCAGTCCACCAGTGTGCAATACAGGCATGTCCTTACCAGCTGAAGTACATTCAAATTAACACCGAGCTGTGCTCATTCACAGCATCAGTGTTGCTAAATATGCCGCTAAATTTAAAGATTGTTGCCACAATATTTTCCAGGCTTGATGGTGATTTGTGGCAGATTTAGTAAATATCCCTCATTGAATCAAAATGTAAAATGTGCTACTGATAACATCATATTCAACATGAAAACTGTCTAGACCGATAGCTCCTGAACCTTTTCTGCTGGACCCCCTTTTGTCTGTAAACATATATTTGAGCCCCCACTCCCAACCCCAACACCAACACCATAAGTATCAGTTATATTTCACCATTGCAACACCCCCCTGACATAACTCCAGGTCCCCACTAGGGGTCCTTCCCCCAGTTTGGGAACCACTAGTCTAGACCATTTTCACTCAGCTTATGGAAAAACAGAGGTTTGTACAGTAATACATGACATGCTGTACTAATGGTGGCACCAGAAGTTCAGTTAATAATATGTATATAACTATATATATACTGAGATACAATACTGAATAAATTTGATTGTAATTAGGAAAAGCAATGTGGCAGCGCCTCACTTTAGTTCTTACATAATTAGCATGTATCATAACAATATGGAATATTAAACTGGCATTGATAATACAGGCTTTCCGGAGATGCTTACTTTACTGTATATTGGCTATTTTGTTAATGCAATTTCAACAAATTGATAGTCAAATTTAAATACTGGTTTGCATATAAACTGCATGTGGAAATTAGACATATTTAATGTGGCAAAAAAAAAAGAATTGCTGAAACCAGTAAGCCAGATGGGCTGCAACATTTACAACATGATTTTTGGGCGACAGTGAATTAAACCAAATTAAGATGGATTCAAGAGGGGTTTTTTTTAAAGGGGGTTGTACAAGCTAAACTGCAGGTTATATCATTTAGTTTCTTAAAGATAGTTCGGTGCGCTCTAATTGAGATGTATCTAGTTTGTGTGCATCTATGTTGTATGGTTCTATGCGATAGAGGGTGGGGTGAAGGGGGGTGGAGCCCCGTGGGTTTGTAGCGGAAAGGGCAGAAGGGGGCTAATGTGTATGTAGCAGTAGAGGTACACGGTTTCTTATCGTGTCCCGTGTTGTACTATATATATAATTTCGTATGTAACTCAATAAAGTCAATAAAAACGTAAGACGAGCCCTTCGAAGTGGAATGAATATATACAGTACCAACGGCACGCGTAAGCCGCCTCTACATTAGTAAGAAACCTTCTCCATACTGGCAGCATATGCTTGGATTAACCTGTGGAATGAGAAAAAAAGGTTCTTCATACAGTAACTGTGCTTATGCTTGAATTCTGCAAGGCCTCGTTATGTAAGCAACAGTGGCTAACAAGGGGAAGCAAACATGGATGAAGACACTAATCCAGACGCAGTGGGAAAATGACGGCAAATGCCAACCTTAAAGGCCATGGAGGAGGCATTGCAAAGACATAAGAATGCAAGAAAGGCTAAACTAGGCAAGCTGACGGAAAAAAAGGAATAAGATACCGGACTTAATGGAAGATGACGGCAATAAGTCGGAGCCCAACTATAACAAGAAAGACTCTTCCAGTACTGTCAAGGCTTCGAACCAGTTCTGTCTATTTTGCCAGGGCGAACATTCCTTTGTACACTGTAAAAAACTTAACCGGTCTCTTCACAAAGACAAATTAGACTTTCTCAGAAGCAAAGGCATATGCTTCGGTTGTCTCAAATCAGGGCATATGAGTAAACACTGTCAAGAAAGGTCAATCTGTAAGGTCTGCTCAAAGTCACATCCCACATTACTACACATAAAACATAAGGAAAATACAACCAAGGAAGGACAGTTACTGGATGGTGAGGAACAAGCAGTGATCAGTGGGTATGTGGATACCAAGTGTAATCAGCATAGGAGTACTGGGCCTGGAGACACAGATAGCATTCTTGCAATAGTTCCTGTTTGTGTGAAGGCAGCCAAAGGCAACAAAGTAGTAAAGACGTACGCATTCTTAGATCCTGGCAGTACAGCCACATTTTGCACGTACAAAGTACTCGATGAGCTGAATCTACATGGAAAAAGGGTTAACCTTTTTCTTACAACCATGGGGGATGACAAGGTCGTGACTAGTTGCCAGAGTTGGAGGTGAGCAACTTGGAAAAAAATAACTTCATAGAACTGAATGAAGTTTATTCACAGAAAGACATTCCAGTGAGTAAAGATAACATTCCACGACAAGAAGACGTTGATAAATGGCCGCATCTCAGAGAAGTTCAAATACCTCTCATCCAAGCAGAAATAGGACTGTTGATTGGAACTAACGTTGCAAAGGCAATGGAACCAGTGGAGGTTATTCCTAGCATTAACAACGGACCTTATGCAGTGAAAACTATGCTAGGATGGACAGTTAATGGTCCATTGAGAGAAGGGGGTTGTAACAGAATCAAAGATAGAATAATACAGGTTGCATCAAACCATATATCTGTAGCTAAGCTGGAAGATCTGTGGACTCAGCAGTTCAAATACGACTTTCCAGAAGGGGGTCAAGATGAAGAGCACGAAATGTCCAAGGCAGATATTCTCTTTATGGACAGAGTGACACAGTCCGCTAGAATGGTAAATGGACGCTACTGCATTAATCTTCTGCTAAAGGACATGAAGGTAACGATGCCAAACAATCGAGCTGTGGCAGAGCAGCGTGCCACAAACTTGAAACGGAAATTTCTCAAATGTCCTTCTTTTAGACTGGATTACATCGCCTTCATGAATGATACGATTACCAAAGGACATGCAGTCAAAGTTCCAGATGAGGATCTGGCCCGCAGTGATGGAAAGGTTTGGTACATTCCACACCACGGAGTGTATCATCCTAAAAAACAAAAGCTTCGTGTGGTATTCGACTGTGGAGCTTCTTATCAGGGGATCTCATTGAATGATCAACTTCTCCAGGGTCCAAATCTAACCAGCACCTTAATTGGCGTTCTAACTAGGTTTCGCCAAGAGTCTGTGGCAATCATGGCCGACGTGGAGGCTATGTTCCATCAAGTAAAGGTTCCACTGGAGGATGCTGACTTACTCAGGTTTTTGTGGTGGCCAAACGGGGACATTACTCAACCTATGGAAGAGTACAGAATGGAAGTGCACCTGTTTGGCGCCACTTCATCACCCAGCTGTGCAAGCTATGCTCTCAGGCGATGCGCAGAAGACAACACTCGGCTGTTTGATGCTGACACAATAAATTCAGTATTGCAAAACTTTTACGTGGATGACTGCCTAAAATCTGTCGAATCAGCGGATATGGCCGTGTCTTTCTACCATAATCTGAAAGCTGTATGTCAAAGGGGTGGCTTCAGATTAACTAAATGGATCTCTAACAATCGGACGGTGTTGACAGCCATTCCTCAAGAAGAACGGGCAGCAGAGATTAAAGACTTGGATCTAGATCAAAATGCACTTCCAATGGAAAGAGTATTGGGTGTGCAATGGTGCGTCCAATCAGACCAATTCAAATTCAGAGTGGTCATCCAAAGCAAACCCGCCACGAGAAGAGGAATCCTATCCATGCTAAGCTCAGTGTATGATCCTCTGGGAATACTAGCGCCTGTGATCTTGTCTGCCAGGAAAATTATGCAAGAGCTTTGCAGGATGAAAATAGGATGGGACAAAACTGTGCCTGAACATCTGGCACAAAGGTGGTCCAATTGGGTCCAAAGTCTACAACAGTTGAGAGACTTTGGACTTGACAGATGTTTCAAACCAGACAATTTTGGTCAGCCAGTGCCTGCCCAATTACATCATTTTGCAGATGCAAGCGAGGATGGGTTTGGAACAGCAACGTACTTGATCCAAAGAGACACCGATGATCGAGTTCACTGCACCTTTGTATTTGGAAAGGCAAGGGTTTCTCCCCTGAAGCACGTAACCATCCCTCGCTTGGAACTCACAGCAGCTACTTTGGCTGTACAAATAGACAAGATGTTAAGGAAAGAGTTGCAACTACCGCTGGAAGACTCAGTGTTTTGGACCGATAGCACAACAGTGCTAAAGTACATTGGCAACGAGACATCAAGGTTTCACACGTTCGTAGCAAACAGGGTGTCAAAGATTCGGCATGCTTCCTCAATCTCACAGTGGCACTCTTCTAAAGATGTCCAGGAAGAGAAAGGAGCTATTGAAAGAGATTGACCTAAGGGAGAAGGACCCGACTGAACAACATAATCAACTTCAAAAAAAAAAAAGTTCACTTACAAGACAACTCTTGATAAGGGAAATCTTTGCGTTGATGAGCTAAAGAATTCAGAGACAGAGATAATCCAACACTGCCAATGGAGGAAGTTTCAGGAAGAAATAAATTTCTGCTCTGAAAAATGGGAAGACAGTAAAGAGGAGCAGTGATCTGCATAAACTTAATCCAGTGCTACGAGATGGAATTCTTAGTGTGGGTGGTAGGCTCAGCAGAGCCGCAATGCCAGAAGAGGCCAAACACCCTGCTATTCTGGCCAAGGATCAAAGAGTATCACAGCTCATACTTCAAGACATCCACGAAAGGATAGGACATGGTGGTCGCAACCATGTTTTGTCTACCTTACGTCAAAGGTATTGGATGCCAAATGCAAACTCAGCAATCAGAAAGGTTCTGTCGAAGTGTAGAACATGTCGCTGATTGCATGGAACAACTTGATGTCAACAAATGGCAAATCTCCCACATAATAAAGTCTTACCTGACGAACCACCATTTACACGGACGGGTGTTGACTATTTTGGTCCCTTTAACATCAAAAGAGGACGGACAACTGCAAAGCGTTATGTTTACGTGTCTAACTACAAGAGCTATTCATCTCGAGGTGGCAGCTTCATTGGATACGGACTCATTTATTGATGCTCTTCGACGCTTTATCGCAAGAAGAGGACAAGTGTTGGAAATACGTTCAGACAATGGAACAAATTTTGTAGGAGCAGAGAGAGTGCTCAGAAAGTCTCTAGAAGAATGGAACATGTCCAAAATCGCGAATACGCTGGTACAGCGTGGCATCAAATGGTTATTTAATCCTCCATCAGGCCCTCATCATGGAGGAGTATGGGAGCATTTAATTCATTCAATCAGGAAGATCCTCAGTGTTACACTTGGAGATCAACGTTTAGATGATGAAGGTCTTCAGACTGAAGCCATCTTAAACAGCCGACCAATAACTACACCCTCTAACGATCCAAATGACTTGGAGGCATTAACGCCAAATCACCTCCTCCTCCTAAAGTCTCAACCCTCTTTGCCTCCAGGACTTTTCCATGACAGGGATCTCTACGCCCGCCGTAGATGGAGACAAGTTCAGTATATGGCCGATCTTTTTTGGAAGCGATGGACTAAAGAGTATCTCCCAGAGCTACAACAACACCAAAAATGGACAAATACAACCCGCAACTTTGTTCCTGGGGATGTGGTGTTGATCGTTGATGATTCAGCCCCCCGGAACTCATGGCTTATGGGCAAAATCATCCACACAACAAAGGATGAACAGGGTCTTGTCCGTCAAGTTAGGATTAAGACCAAGACTAATGAGCTGGATAGACCCATAACCAAGATTTGTCTTCTACAAGAATTGGAATGAGACAGTGGTAAAGACTGTTCTCCATCGGTGTGTCACGTGCTAGTAACCTCTGACACCATAACTGACAAAGAACTATATGTGGACACTGAAAGAAAATCACAATAGACTGGTCATTACAAGAAACAGTTATGCCATAGTTATAGTTTTGCATGTTAGTACATAAGTTTGTAATTGTTTCTAACAGTAGAAAACAATTAGGGCCCGGGTATGTACGAGCTAAACTGCAGGTTATATCATTTAGTTTCTTAAAGATAGTTCGGTGCGCTCTAATTGAGATGTATCTAGTTTGTGTGCATCTATGTTGTACGGTTCTATGCGATAGAGGGCGGGGTGAAGGGGGGTGGAGCCCCGTGGGTTTGTAGCGGAAAGGGCAGAAGGGGGCTAATGTGTATGTAGCAGTAGAGGTACACGATTTCTTATTGTGTCCCGTGTTGTACTATATATACAATTTCGTATGTAACTCAATAAAGTCGATAAAAACGTAAGACGAGCCCTTCAAAGTGGAATGAATATATACAGTACCAACGGCACGCGTAAGCCGCCTCTACAGGGGTAAAGATAATGGTACTTTAGTTACTGAGTAAGAATGACTAATTGTGACTTTCAGAGCTGTCCTGGGTGAACCTAAGAGATACAGACCAGCGGTTTTGTGAGCAGCAGAATTTTGTGCTACAGTCCTCAACCACCCTTTGTGATACTTTGTACTATGATGGTTTAAAGCACAGTCCTATCCAACAGGGTTACACTGAGCGAAGGGTTCACACAGCCAGTTAAGCTGGATATAATATTTTGGGGGAAATGGTTCAGACAGTCTTGTCATGAACAGACATTTTGTAGGGGTTTTCTTCCCAAATATTCAAGAATTGGACATTATATTTTGAAGCATAAGATATCATAATGGAAATCACCATGCTATGAGAAATGTCACTCAAAGCTGTTGTGAAGTAGATGCCATGATACAAAGGAAATGAGAAGAGTTTCATGTTTAATTAATAATGCTAATGAAACTTAATTAGAGCAGCATATGAAAAATGCATTCAAATGAGAGATGAGCTTTATCCTTAAATAACAAGCCTCCTGTGCTGGATTTGGTGTCCTATTACATGCTAATTAGACTACACTAGGGGCTGTTGACGAGCATAAATCATTTAAATCTTTAACTTAGCAGCACCCTTACCAACCACTCATGGCCATCGCTTTTCATATTTATGTACAGTAGTATATAGTATATGACTATTATTGTGTGCAGTCATAGTTGGAAATCTATCTGGGCTACTGTTATTATCTACGGGAACTGATTATAAATCATTGTTAATTCATTGATTGTTTATTACTCATTAAAAAACTGAAATGGTTATAAAAAATTAATTTGTGCAGCCTTACTGTGCATTTGTGTCCCAGTATTATTTTTATAAAATACCTTAAAATGAACCGGGATTATTCCGAATCTAAATTTAGTTGTAATTTACCAGCTGTTTCAGTGTGCAGTGAAGATGGTTCATAAACATATTTTTAAACAGCTTATTTTAATGACTTGTTTTTTGTCACATTCAGCATATTTTGTTTTTATATAGGCAATTATTGTTTCAAGAACAAGATTCACTTATTCTTACTAACTGTTTTGTATTTTAAATTAATTGTAATCATTTACATTTCCTGAACAGTTGAGACTGACAGGTGCATCACACACAGACTTAGAGCATCTGCTACATTCTCTACATCCTTTGGAAGTGTCTATTAAAAAGAACTTGCAGATTGCAGGTTAACAGTTCACAGTTTAGAGATCTTGAAAAAATATCTTCAAACAAGCTCATGTTGTTTATTTGGTGTTCATTGAATCTCACCCAAAAGTACATATTCAGTTATGTACTTTGTATTTTGCATGCTATTTTGTATGTTAGTCATGCCCATATTGAGATTTTACTCTTTCTACTGAAAGCAAAATGTCAAAAATAATAGATTTGAAATGCTCAAAAGCTTATCAATTGATGCATGTTGTGTGCTGAAAGTACATGACTGGAGAGACAGTGGTGAACTGTCACAATGTGTGTCATCTCCAGCTTTCTAGCAGCTTACTAACATCACAGCTAAATTGTTGAAAATGCCTGTATACCCTGCAGGTAAGGGTCTATTAAATACTCCTACACTCTGATCCTGCTCCTACGCTTGATTCTATCTCAACCTGTAAGGCTTTTTGTCACTAACACCTATTGCAGTGTACTTCTTTTGCATGCCAACAAATTAATCTTTAAAAAGCAGTCCCTGATTTTGTAGCTAACATACGTAATGCTGATAAATCAGTATGATAGGTATACATAAACTAATTAAACATATAACCAATGTCTCTGTGCTTAAGAAAGAGAGGTTGTTGGATGAATGGGTGGATGTGTGCGCTCTGTTTTACACTGTCAATTTGGCAGATGCCTGCAGGGGCTGGTGTGTTGCCATGGTGATATGAGCAAGGCATGAAAGAGCAGCAAGGTTTGCCTAACAGGACCAGTCTCATAAGGACTGATAAAATAAGAGCCTTTCTTTAAGAGTCTCAAATACACTATATGCCTATTCAACACAACCCTGAATGTCCGTCAAACACAATTTACAGTGTAATTGAAACAGACCTGCCCATTTAATGCCTCAGACTGTTTAAAACATTCACTTTCAGGAGGATACAATCCTGCTTTCACTCTAACATTCACACCTATAAGTGCCAGTACCATATTATAAAATGAGTTCCACATTCTATCATTGGCCAAATATTATCATTGGAAACTACTGTAAACATCTTTAAACTGACTTTACCAAATCTTCTTTATGGCCATTATGGTTATTCTGTTGTAATTAGAAACAATATGTGTAAGCTCCAATTTATTAAGCTTATTTTATAAGCCACAAAAAGACATTTTATAATAAAGCTGTACTGAAATCTTTTTTGTCCAAAATAAAATTGTAACTATCCATAGTCATTATACTGTAGATCTATCTAAGAGCAGGTCAAAGGTAAATAATTATTGCTGGCGATATCCTGGAATGGAAATCCACAAGCAGGCTTGGGGATATTTACCAAAGATTTGCTGCCCATTTATAGGTGCTAAACATTCAAATTGTGTCTATTTAAATTTACCAAAGGACCACCAAGGTGAAAGGCAGCCACACAGGAAACTGAATGCTTGGCCTCATTCAATATGTACTTCAAGTCATTTTTGTAAAGAGGCACAAAATGGCAGGCGGGAACAGAGATTCATACAAATACCTGCTGCGTCTGATTTATTGATGCAGACTGACTGCTGCAACAGAGGAAATAGTGTCTTGACATTTTATGTTGGGGAAAAGCAGTTGTAAATACAGTACAAAGGTGCAGTTTCACACACTTAGACTATATTCAGGGTGAAACAGTGAGTGAGAGAGACAGACAGAATATAGGATAGAAATGCAAATGTAAAGATGTATTGTGAAGTCAGGCTACCAGATCTCTCTGATCAGCAAAACAACACAAGACTACAGAGCAACAGTGCAACAACCTGTTGTTTTTCACACGATTTTACTGTTTCCTGTAGGTACCTCCTGCTTATTTTTCTGGACTTTACATGTTTCAAAGCTAGAGTAGAGTAGGTACTTTATTGATCCCACAGTGGGGAAATTTCTGTGTTACAGCAGCAATAGAGAACAACCAACATAACACAATAAGAACAGACACCACCATAGAACAGAACTTCACAAAAACACGAAAAAGAGCACAACGAGGACACAGCTGCTGTAACTTGCTGCCACTCCGCGCGGCACATGCGTACATAAGTACGTAGTAACAAAGAACACTTAGTCTTAAAATAAAAAGTTACATAAAGGCAACAAAGCATTAGGACCGATACACACAAGGATGATAAAAGTAGCGTCATCAAAACGTTGCATTTTACACAGCACAAATAAACAAATCAAAGGCACCTAAAAACAGGGCAAAGCAGCACTGGAGAGAATCAGGAAGGAAGGAGCTATAACAGCCCAGTGCTTTATGATCACTTATTCAGTAGCCTATTATTCTTTTGTATCTATTTGCACAAACAATTTGGTCAAAAGTGTTTAAAAAATTTACTAAAATCTCCCCCACACTTACTTTCCCTAGCATATACAGTAGCTTTCTGCTTACACAGTGAACACAAATATAAAGTTCCACAAGTAATAGTACCAATCAGTAATACATTGTAATTTGCCTGCACAAAAGTGTAGCAAATTAATCTGATGCACAGGAAAACAACAGAACAATTTAGATTTGAAAGTGACTTGAGTTTGTAGATATTGTATGAAGCTGCATCTAGGGGTGGAACAGAACACAAAATTCACAGTTTTTGAGCCTCAGATCAAATAATTTTGTAGACCAGCTTGTAAAAAAGTAAAGTAAAAAAGATCAGTAAAAAATGGTTAAATTAGATTTGCAACATGATGATACCTTGTTCATTTGAACAATACGGAATATAGCATGTATTAAAAATAAAGAAGTAAAACAAACCCAAGCTAATAACTCCAAATTTTTTTTGCAAAATGCATGTTTGCATTGTCTTGGGAGAGGGTAGACATCTTTGCAGTCATGCACTTCACTCACACTGGTTTAGAGGCAAGACTGGGGTTTACCTGTTGATTTAGAGGTAAAATGATTACTTCACCTGTTAGTTTTGAGGTAGAATGAGGACTTCAGTAAGGTGGCAGTAAAGTCAACAGTTAAGCGGTGATGATGTAACATTTCTGCAAGTTTGTGTTCTGCTTGTTCAACATGTGTTCGATAAACTGCTCATATAGTCTCAATTACTGACAGATTTTGTTGCATGTAAGCATGTATGACTTATAAGTTACCATGGTGGAAAGATCTGTTTGTCCCCTGCTGTGGAGAACACCCTCTTGCTAGGAACTGACATGCCAGGCAGAGCAAGGTAGCATCTTGCCATCATGGAAATCTCAGGGTATTTGCATCCCTTAGTTTTCCACTATACTCCATTCACATGAACACATTGCTTTGTCATAAATATATAGGTCAAAGGTCCAAGTGTTTATGTGTCATATGCACAGTTAGGAAACACGTTTCCCTGTACAGTGAAATTCTTACTTTGCCATCCACATGAATGCCACATAATTCAAGTGAAATATAAAGTAGATGAGCAATAACACAAATCTAAATAGGCAGTAAAATCACAAATCTAAGGCACTTTAAAGCAGCAAGTGAAGGAAGCAAATAAAAATACAACAAGAACACAATAAGACACTGGAGTAAACAGGTACCAAAGTATCAATATCAACAGTAAAATGAGTTTGATATCAACATCACCTGAAAGGTTGCTCAGTAAGGAAGAAGCCATTGCTCCAAGCCCCCAGGGGTATGAACAGTTCGTGCTGGGGGTGGCTGGGGTCCTTGAGGATGGAGGCAGTTTTCCTACACACCCCACGGTGGTAAACGCTCTGCAGAGAGGGCAGTGGAGTCCTGGTGATCTTCTCTACAGTCTTTACCACTCTCTGCAGGCGCTTGCGGTCCATAGCTGTAGTGCTGCCATACCAGACAGTGATGCAGCTGGTCAAGATGCTCTCAGTGATGTATCTGTAGAAGTTGCTAGGATCCTAGGTGACATGTCAAACCTCCTCAGCCTCCTCAGGAAATACAGCTGCCGTTGGGCCTTCTTGACCAGCTGTGTGGTGTTAAGTGTCCAAGTGAGGTCCTCACTGATGTGGACGCCCAGGTACTTGAAGCTGCTCACCCTCTCCACTTCGAGTCCCCAGATGAACAGTGGCTGATGAGATCTCCTCTCCTTCCTCATGTCCACTATCATCTCCTTCGTCTTGTCCGTGTTGAGGCTGAGATTATTGTCCTTGCACCATGACACCAGACCGGCCACCTCCCTCCTGTAGGCTGCTTCGTCCCTGCCAGTGATGCGCCCTACCACTGCGGTGTCGTCCGCAAACTTTAGGATGATGTTGTCTTTGTGGGAGGCGACACATATAATGGTGCTCTATGGAAAGTTAGGGTCTATCCAATAGGGTGATACATATCGCTTAAAACCACAAATATGAGCCTCATAGTGTCACTGGATAAAATGTCAGCCACTCGCCAAAGTTAGTGGGGTTCATCATGTTGGAGCCATGGATGTCTGTACAAAATATCACAGTAATCCATCCAGTAATTTCTTTTAGATATCTTAGTCTTGGAGGCAACACTGCTATCCCTAGAGTCAAACTAAAAACAAGCAACTGAAAACATTCTTAGTCACCTACTACTGCAAACACCCTGGTTCAATTCCTAGCAGAATTCCCTCTGGTATGGCCAGGTGCCCATCAAACACAAATGGCAGTATGCACAGGTGGGAAGAGGTGAGGGGTCACTCCTACTCACAGAGTAGGATATTCAGGGGTGGAAAGTGTATCAAGTGTGGATTAGCCCCTTCCTCACTGTCAGATGAAAATCAGCAGCTAATGAGACTCCATACCTACAATAAACTCCATAAGCCAACAGTGGGAGTAAGCAGGGACAGATGGGACAGTGAATAAACCATTCTACACTAGGAGAAAAATGAGAAAACAAGAAATAAATATATGAGTCAGGAAACAGTGATGCCTATCATAAACACGGACATAAGAAACATAGTTTATGCTTTGGTCTCACATTGACCTCTATTGCTGCAGTACAGGCTGAATGGGCACAAATACATTTTGCAGGTATCAGGATAAAAGCATAATTTTTAGTAAAAGATCAAACAACCAGGATATTACAAGCAATTTAGATAATGATAATTATGGTCAAGTGCATGTGGTGATTCCAGAAAAGATAAATTAGGTTCTGTGTTTGGACCAGACCAGGTAAATGCACATGTACAATTTGTTTTTTAGTGGCCCTTCTCCTGTCTCTCTCTTTAGAGGTGACAGCATTGGACAGTGTAAACATTTGCAATGTTTTTTATTTTTTTAAAAAGCAGGATAATGTTAAAATTGTTTGAATGTTCATTTTCAAAAACTGTATCTCACTGAATAAAGGTAGATTACCTGCAGTAGACTTTTTTTTTCTTTGTTGTTTTTGTTGCTGTTATTTCTAGATCTATGACTTTTCAAACAGCAATCTTTGTTATTCAGTCAATATTCTTTTGTTTATTGTCGCTGTGACAGTCATGTTGTTTGGGTCCCTGCTTTTATGTCTCACAAACAAGCTGGTTGGAATTTCACTGACAACTCATTAATCATTATTAATTGTACTCATGCGGTATTCTGGTGTTTAATTTTTCTTCTAGTCAACTCAATGCTTCTTTGCAATGTAAACAGTTTTTCTGTAACACCCTTAACCTGATGTTTCTATCCACATTAAGACTGTATTACAGTCTAACCAGGATGTAGGACAACTTCCTTTATCTTCTGGCCATACAATGGACCAATTGACTGTTTACTGTTCTCATTAGTGAGCTGCCACACTCCAGTCATTATTCCAGCTGACAGGTCAGTGTGCCCTTTGGCTAAACCTGATTCATTTTCGTGCATGAGCCCAATCATTAATTCAAACAGATGACATGGCTGATAGCTTTCAAGAAGACAGAATGGTGAGTACTTTACTGCCTTTCGGCAACCTCAGAAATCCGCAATTAAG
This sequence comes from Monopterus albus, assembly GCF_001952655.1. Classification (NCBI taxonomy): domain Eukaryota; kingdom Metazoa; phylum Chordata; class Actinopteri; order Synbranchiformes; family Synbranchidae; genus Monopterus; species Monopterus albus. Next base: position 4,075,914 of record NW_018127919.1, read on the forward strand.
AACTTCCAACCAGGACAGATACAGTGAAGTGCCCTGCTAACTCAGAGTTATAACCACATATAAATTATGATATCATGGCCAAAACATGGCTTATCTGTATATGTAAAGCATACATGGTGTATCAAACATCTAAGTCTACTCACAGAAAGAATAAAAGGCACAATCCAGTATTACATAAATTTTGATGGGCATTACATTACAAATGATGGCTTAATCATTCTCAGCACATACAGTAATGATTAACACTTCTACAGCTTTCATGTTGGACTGAGAAACTTTTAATGGTGAAATGATATGAGCACGTTTCAAGCCAAAGCGAGCTCTGTTTTCTTGCAGAAGGACTGCGTCGCTCTCAGCCACCTCCATGTGCCCGCAAGTTTCAGTTATGTGTTTCTCACCAAGCCAACCCTCATAAAAGCAGAAGGATTTGTCTGGGCTCACAAAAGTGATGCTTTTGACATTTTACATTAGACAAAAAGGTCATAAAAGGGAATGAAGATGGTACAAATTTTGCTACCTCAAGTCTTCTTTACTGATACTTATAAGACCTAAATGCACTTAGAGAGAATGATTCAAACATCCACATGGTGATGGAGCATTGTTAATATAGTGTATTATCATCCTTTACTGTATGTGAGGCCCACTGTCCCTGAAAAATTTATGCAGTGGCCCTAATACTCTTCCGTAACTTCACAATATGTGAGCTGAAATTTTTATCACCTCTGCTCTCACAGTATTTAAAAGTAAAAATGCAATGCTTGATTTAAGAACTTCAGATGTAAAACTCAAACTGTTATTTACCCAAGTTCTCTCTTGCCTTATAGGAGACTGACTGATTACAGATATTCATTTCTACTGATTGCATGTAATGATACAGTTAAAGTCAAAGGTTTACATATGCTTAGGTGGAGTCATTAAAACAGATTTTTTAACCACTCCACAGATGTCAAGATAACAAACTCTTCACTGAAAAAAACTTAGAAAAAAATCAACTGGACTAGATTTCTAGGTCGAAGACGTTTCACCTCTCATCCAAGAGGCTTCATCAGCTCTGCCCGACTGGCGTTGAGTCAGAGATATTTATCCCCGTTGGTGGTGTTTCAGTCCTTTGATGCCCAACAATGTCCCCTAACAACAGTCGTTATAGCCCAGTATCGGTGAGAGTCGTTACCTGTCTTTGAATCCTCCCTTGTGGACTGATGCCTATTGTCCTGGTGGGCATGTTTGGGCAGAGATCTCAAAACAGGATTGTAGATGGATGACAAGTTGTGTCTTAGTCCACCACCCCTATTTAGTGAGGGGTGTTTTATTTTGACAAAAATAGCTTCCTTAACTCCTCTCTCAAACCAGAGATGTTCTCTGGAGAGGATCTGGACTTCACTGTCCTCAAAAGAATGTCCTTTGTCCTTCAGTTGGAGGTGGACTGCTGATTCTGGTACACTGGAAGGAAGAAGCCACTGCTCCAAGACTGCAATAAACAAGGCAGACTACGGTTTGCAGCTGAAAATGGGGATAAAACTCTTATATTTTGGAGAAATTACCTCTGGTCTGATGAAACAAAAATTGAACTGTTTGGCCATAATAACCATAGTTATTTCTGGAGATGAAAGGGGGAGGCTCATGTTATACCCAGTTTTTTAATTAGACAGATCTGAATGAAGACGGAGTCCGACTTGCTTCATTTTAGTGCTGATTTATTTTAAAAGCCACAATAAAAGTTACAGAAACACAACCCGGGTAGCTCCCTGCTCCAAACAACTGCTGGAAGAAAGGAGTCTCTCAGGACAAAGAGCCTAGTACATTTATAAGGTTTTGGGCTAACCCCTTTCACAAAAAGATATAAAACGTGTGTGTATGTTGTATACATGGTGTGTAACTAAAACATACATTCAGACATAATTCTAACACAAGATTAATACAAGAAAACAACTGGTGTCAAGGTACACTTTTCAGAATCAACATTGTCTTCTAACCTTGAAGCAGAGCAAACTAGAGCAGACTTTGAATCTTACTAAACTACATTACTAACACATTAAAGTCTAACACATTAATGTCTAATAATTATCTGACTGATTTATTAATTTCTAACACTTGCAAGCCAAAGAACACCATCCCAACCGTGAAGCAAGAGGGTGGCAGCATCATGTGGGGGTACTTTCCTGCAGGAGGGACTGGGACACTTCACAAAATAGATGGCATCATGAGGAAGGAAGATTATTTGTATATACTGAAGCAACAGTTAAAGCTTGGTCATAGATGGGTCTTCTAAATGGACAATGACCCCAAGCAGACTTCCAAAGTTGTGGAAAAATGGCTTAAGGACAGCAAAGTTGAGGTACTGGAGTGACCGTCACAAAGGCTTGATCTCAATCCAATAGAAAATTTGTGGGCAGAACTGAAAAAGTGTGTGCGAGGAAGGAGGCCTCCAAACCTGACTCAGTTCCACCACTTCTGTCAGGAGGAATGGGCTAAAATTACAGCAACATATTGTAAGAAGCTTGTGGAAGGCATCCCCAAGTGTTTGACCCAAGTTAAACAATCTAAAGGCAAAGCTACCAAATACTAACCGAGTGACCCACTGGGAATGTGATGTAAGAAATAAAAGCTGAAATAAATCTTTTTCTCTACTATTATTCTGACATTTCACATTCTTAAAATCCTAACTGACCTCAGACAGGGAATGTTTATAGGATTAAAGGTCAGGAGTGAAAAACTGAGTTTAAATAAGGTGTATGGAAACTTCTGACTTCAAATGTATGTGGTTTTGTAAGATTACATTTGTTGCTCAACCACTATTTTTGTGCCACTTATATTTCTCGCAAAAGTATTCTCCTTGTTGCCCTGTTCCTTCCCTAATTTTTACTTTTTGCTGTTCACACTCCTTATTACACTTATCTGTTTTTCTGTTTCTCTGCCACCCTCCTTGTTGAAATATCCAACTACTTTGCCCATTTTTAATTCATCCTCTCTTCTCTCTTTTGTTTCCTCCTGTTTTATTCTTCACCTAGTAACTTTGCACTTTGCCTTTGCCTCTTGTAATTCTCTCCTCTGTTCTCATTGTTTGTTTCTCATTTATTGCTGTCCTCCAGCTCTCTGTGTTCATTACTATGCTCCTAAGCCTATGCTACTCCTCCTTACATCCCTTCTTTACTGCCAAATTTATAATATTGTACCCTTAATGCAAAAAAATGTTACAAATAACAATGTAATAGTTGTACTGAGCAATCACTCAGCCTGTCTTGAGGTTTATGGCCAGTGCTACTGTTTGCCTGTGAACTAACCAGGCAAACACATACACTAATATCAGCAGCAGCTCTCATCAGATTCTGAGCACTTGGAAATATGAGAAGGTGCTTAACAATTAATGCTCAGTAGCACATGTGCACACCTGCTTGACATGATCATGTCTTACTGATTGTCTGTAGTAGTCTGGCAGAAACAGCTGAGGGAGTGCTGAGTCTGATGTTGCTTAATGTAAAATGTGGGGTGTAATGCAATGACATGTCAGGGTCAAATCCAATTGATTTTCAGAATTGGCATGTGGGGGCACATACTGCACTGTGCAACGTGCAGCTTTGAAGATAGCAGGAAAAACATGCTACAAGTTGCTCCAATCTTAAGTTACAAATTCTCTTGCAGTTCAAACATACTCATTCCACAGCACATAGATTACACCCACAGTTTGTCCTTAACGTCTGTCAAATCTGTCACTTAACTCAAAGCTTGACATGCAGGCTGATGTCAGTTAAAACTGGTTATGCATGCCAAATAACTCTGTCATTAATAAACACTGATAGTTGACAGGTACTGCATGTGTTGCTTTAAATAAATGTTACATTTACCGCCAAGGTTTGCTTTTTGAGTGACACATTCTCTTATCTGAAAAATCTTAGCAAGGAACAAGCTTGAGTGCAGAAATAAAACTGCCCCATCTTGTAGAGACATTTCAAAACTGGCTGATTATACTGTCTGCTTATTTACATCAAGATATAATTTTTTACTTATTTGCACTGTGTGTAACTTCATACAAGTGTTACCTGTAGTGGTCTGGATTTATGTCAAGCTCTATGGAAACCCTGTAAACCAACACTGTACTGTAATTTGACAACTGGAGTTTGTGAAGGACATTGGTTATGGTGCTGGAGATTTTTCAGTGACAGCAAAACAGTTGATTACATGACTAGAAAAGTCACTGTGGCAACAGAAAGTTCTGGTACAGTAAAATAAGCAAAGGTTTCCATATAGCCTACCGTGAAGCATACACAAGTTTTTAGATAATTTAAGTAATTAAATTATTATTTCAGTCTTTCCTTTTTTGAAAACATACACCTTTTAGCCATAACATTATGAACACTGACAAGTGAAGTGAATAACATTGATCATCTCTTTACAATGGCACCTGTGTGGGGATATTAGGCAGCAAGTGAACACTAAGTCCTCATAGCTGAAAAGAAGCAAAACAAAATGGGCAAGTGAGTGACTTTGACAAAGAGACAAACTGTGATGGCTGAAGACTGGGTCAGAGCATCTCCCACACTGCAAATCTTGTTGGGTGTTCCTGGTCTGCAGTTGTTTGTACCTACAAACAGTGTCTAAAGAAGGACAGACAGTGAACCGGTGACAGCGTCATGGACATCCAAGGCTAACTGATGATGATGCTGACCAGCTGTAGATTGAACTTTAAAATTTCAATCATCCTTTTTAAAATATTCCATTTAGTTTCAATCTTTGGAAATGAGAAATAATGTACATTGTTCTATGAAGAGAAACATTCAGTAGCTATAGTAGTTACATCACACCTAGAGTGGGGAGGCTGTTGAATTTGTCTAAAAAAATTACCTCAAACTTGTCCTCATGACCATAGTTTCCATTCATTTCACATAAGTGTTTCACTGAACGGTCGACTAATTTGTGCCCTTTCTGACACTAGAACTATGGAAGCAAACAGACAGTTTAAACAAGAAATGAGCACAAGCCAGATAAGAAGCTAAACTAGAGTCCACAAACAAGGAGGTAACAGTTAGGCAGGGTGTAGTTAAGGTCAAAGTCCAAAAGCTAAAACAGGCTGATCAAACACTAGAATCTAAATACAGGTTTCTTCGTGGACAATTCAGCAAAATGTGAATGTAGACCTACATGTATGCACAGATATCCAACAGGTGAATGTGGGTGGAGCAGGGCAGAGCAGGTAGAAAAAGTGGGAAAAAAGGTCCAAATAAGGGTTTGTGACATACCCTGTCATTTTCATACTGGCCCCTTTTTCATGATGTGTTGATGCCATCTGTTGGACTGAATACTGGAGTGTAGAATATGCATAGCTAATTGTCAATTTGGTACATATATCATTAATCTGACACACACATAGAAGTATAATGAACAGGGTAAGCCTCCCTTGTGTGAGTTCTTGACTGGCAGCTCAACTAATCACTTTTAATTCCATTTGTTTTATTAGCTTTGGAGTACATGCGTGTGTGCCCTTTTCACTCTTGTATATTGACTTAAATAGAGCTAGAATTAGGACGAGAGTTCAATAAATAGCGTCTATTACATAACTTTGATTGGGCCCATTAAAATAGAGTGTGTTTTTGGTGTTTGTCCACATTCACCTTATTACATTTAAACTAAATTGCTAAAAAGTAAGTTGACATTTTTATCATTACTTATTTAAGATATTTCAAAAATGCTTCTTATTCGGCCATTGCTGAGCAACACATTAACATTAAACTAACTCACATAACTTATATTTTATTTCTTGTGGTCAGATATGTTTAAAGTACCATTTTTTTACTGTTACATGCAATTTAGCCATATTGTGAGAGGAAATATCCCTCATTGTGACTCAACATGCAAGAGATACACTTTTCAGAATTGTTCCCTCTTTCTCCATACAGAATAAAATATCAAATTTGGGAATTTTCTATAAATTCTGCATCTGTCCACTCTATGCATAGTTGTTAAAAACAAAACAAAACAAAAAAAGCCAACATGTTAATACAGTTTAAAGTGACTCTCAGTTATCATTAATATAAAGTTAGTTTACATACATTTTGTCCCTCCACGCATCCTGTCTATGGCTACTACAAATCAGGTATTGTGTTTATTTTGGGACTGTCCACTAGTTCACCAGTTTTGGTTAAGACTTAATTTTCTTTTTGGCATCTACCACAGGACTATTGGTCCTGACAGATACTTGGCTCTTTTGTAATACTCAGTGGGCTCTTTAACTCTCTCCTCACACATAAAAACAGCTGTTTATTTTGGTTATTTTTTCATAACTTATATTAACTTCATATTTGTATTCATATACAGTAGATATTTATTTTTTCTAATTTTGAGGAGCTGACAATAACAATGACATGTAGATGATATGTCCTGTTATGATGCTTTGTGCACTTTTATATGGTTAAGGTGAACTACTTTGAGTTATTATTATGCTGTTTTTAAAAGTGCTATATTTGCTGTCTTTGAATGAAGCCTGGTGCCATCTTATGGCTGGCTGTTGCTGCTGATAAGACAATTCCAGTGCATGAATTTAATCCACACACCAGATGCTGCCGTGGCAGTTTAATCTAATGATTTCTAGTTAAAAAGACAACCACCAGCAAACGGATTTAGCAAATAAAAGTAATGTAAATGAACAATGAAAAAAGCAAACATGTTACTTGGCAAATCAATTCTATTCCAGTAATAAGGGAGTAAAAGACAGTGTTTTAAAAACCATTGTATCTGAAATCACTGCTGCCATCTCACATTCATCTGTGAAGCTTTAAATGCTACCAATTACTGCAAAAAGGGGAACAGCAGAGCTTGACAAAAAGTAGTGCTCTATATACTGTACACATATTAAACTGCAAAGTTGCAAACATTTGAGCATCTTAGTGCTCACAAACTTACTACCTTATCAAGCACAGCCTTTTGATATTTTTAAAATTTTAATTAAATAAGCTTAATTTGTAAATGCCCCTCCTTGAACCACCACCTTA
>NW_018127919.1:4084782-4085221 GCF_001952655.1 Monopterus albus
GTGTGTTCCAACTATAGGGGGATCACACTCCTCAGCCTCCCCGGGAAAGTCTATGCCAGGGTACTGGAGAGAAGAATTCGACCGATAGTCGAACCTCGGATTCAGGAGGAACAATGCGGTTTTCGTCCTGGCCGTGGAACACTGGACCAGCTCTATACCCTCTTCAGGGTGACGGAGGGTTCATGGGAGTTTGCCCAACCAGTCCACATGTGTTTCATGGATCTGGAGAAGGCATTCGACAGTGTCCCTTGCAGCACCCTGCGGGGGGTGCTCCGGGAGTACGGGGTCCGGGGCCATTTGCTAAGGGATGTCCACGGAGCAGGAGCTTGGTTCGCATCGCCGGCAGTAAGTCAGACTTGTTTTCGGTGCATGTTGGACTCCGGCAGGGCTGCCCTTTGTCACCGGTTCTGTTCATTATTTTTTTAGACAGAATTTCATG
>NW_018127919.1:4085298-4087823 GCF_001952655.1 Monopterus albus
CCCATCCAACCAGGACCTCCAGCATGCACTGGGGCGGTTTGCAGCCGAGTGTGAAGCGGCTGGGATGAGAATCAGCACCTCCAAATCCGAGGCCATGGTTCTCAGTCGGTAAAGGGTGGCTTGTTCCCTTCAGGTTGGTGGAGAGTTCCTGCCTCAAGTGGAGGAGTTCAAGTATCTTGGGGTCTTGTTCACGAGTGAGGGAAGGATGGAACGGGAAATTGACAGGTGGATCGGTGCAGCTTCTGCAGTAATGCGGTCGATGTACCGGTCCGTCGTGGTGAAGAAGGAGCTGAGCTGTAAGGCGAAGCTCTCGATTTACTGGTCAATCTACGTTCCGACTCTCACCTATGGTCATGAACTTTGGGTCATGACCGAAAGGGCAAGATCCCGGATACAGGCGGCCAAAATGAGCTTTTTCCACAGGGCGGACGGGCGCACCCTTAGAGATAGGGTGAGGAGCTTGGTCACCCGGGAGGAGCTCAGAGTAGAACCGCGGCTCGGGCATCTGTTTTGGATGCCTCCTGGGCGCCTTCCTAGGGAGGTGTTCTGGGCATGTCCCACCGGGAGGAGGCCCAGGGAAAGACCCAGGACACGCTGGAGGGACTATGTCTCTCGGCTGGCCTGGGAACGCCTGGGCATTCCCCCGGAGGAGCTGGAGGAAGTTTCTGGAGAGAGGGAAGTCCGGACATCTTTGCTTAGACTGCTGCCCCCGCGACCCGATCCCGGATAAGCGGAGGAAAATGGATGGAATTTGTCAATTATGAGGGCAGCACGGTGGAGCGGTGGTTTAGTGCTGTTGCCTCACAGCGAGAAGGTTCCGGGTTTGAGCCCCAGCCAACCCGGGGCCTTTCTGTGTGGAGTTTGCATGTTTTCCCCGTGCTTGCGTGGGTTCTCTCCAGGTGCTCCGGCTTCCTCCCACAGACATGCAGCATAGGTTTATTGGTGTCTCTAAATTGCCCGTTGGAGTGATTGTGTGTGTGAGTGGTTGTTTGTCTGCGTGTTTGCTCTGCTATGGACTGGCGACCTGTCCAGGGTGTACCCTGCCAGCTGGGATTGGCTCCAGCCCCCCATGATCTCGTTTGGGACTAAGTGGTATAGAAAATGGATGGATGGATTTAAATTATGAGATCCCGTAATATCACTTGGTGACAAACCCAGTATATCAATATAGGGAGAGGTGGTCCTGGAATGAAAATATGTCCTCAATGATTGGTGCGTTTGCATCGTTTTCACATTAAGGGAGCAGCTTAATGGCAAAACATTATTTGTTGTGTGTTTGTAGGGGCCAATAAATCACATAAGAATAAGTGTGAGTTGTAAATTTTGAGTGCAATTAATGCTAAATACATTAGGACTGTGAGGCTGTGGCCCCTAATTTGTTCAATCAATAGTAAGCCTAGCATCATATTTGGAGCGTTATTACTCCGCTACACATTAACATTATATTCAGTATTAGAGCAACAAATTCAAAACACACCAGAAACTACATAATGCAATAACGCAGTCATGGGGCAGGAGTCTTCTTTCATGTTATTCCATGCTTTGCTTCAGTCCTATGTCCATTTGAAATCCATGACCTCACCATCAGACTGGCTTATAGCCAACTAATCTTTTCATTAACAGTTGTAGGCTTTTTAACCGGATCCAGCTTGACCTATTTAGCTTCTGATTTCTGACTAGCTTTGCCCTGCTGCGACTTGAAATACTTTAGCATTTTCACCTGTTTTTTTTTTTTTTGTCATTTTTATGACGTTACGCTGGAATGTGCAACTGACCCAGTGTGACCTGCACAGGCTGGTTACATTGTGACACAATTAGCCTAACTGCCTGTTTTTATTATATTTAATTATTTGAATTTTAGTCTAATATGCTGCTGAAAAGGCAAGTTGTTGTAAAAGTATTAGACCTTGGACTTTTTATATATTCATGTATTCAGTCTCTTTCATGTGTAAATGATGTATCGGGTCAATCAAAATAGGTGCTGGACACAATCTGAGAGGTGCTAGGCCTGGATCCAGCTTGTTCTGGCACAAATTAACCCCTGCCTCTGGTCTACCCAAAGGAGAATGCAGTGTTTCTGGTGATTCCCACTGGATCAGAACCTTTGTTCAGGTATGCAGATGCAGGTAAAAACAGTATACAATTTAGAACATAACAGGTTTGTCAAATCTTAAGCTGGATTCAGTCAAATGCAAAAAATGTTCTGCATATAGAAACTCTGAAGCAAACTTACAGATGACTGGTGAGAGCTGCTGGGAGGCAACTATATACAGTCCATGTGTGAATTGAATAACCAACAGTTGGCTAAAAGCTCCTTGGACCTTCATAGTTGTGTGCTATTTCACTGTGAGTTTGGCAGAACAGCAACTCTTTCACATTACAAAGTCTTGTGATTTAAGCATAAATTTCCAAACCTCCGCTTAGGATATTTTTACACATACACACAGCTATAAAGTTACAACAGTATGAAGATATGTAAGTACAGACCTATCTTATAAAGTGGCTACAGCACATTTATATATATA
>NW_018127919.1:4088240-4117682 GCF_001952655.1 Monopterus albus
CCAGGAACAACATCTGAGATCTCTGTCCAGAAGAGTGCAGTCCTAGGAACAGCTAAGATACTGTGCAGGACCCTCAAGCTCCCAGGCCTCTGGTAGAGGACCTGAGTTTGAAGGAAGGAATAAGACCATCCCAAAGTGGGGCGAGTGGGGAATTTTTTTTTCTTATATATATATAGTAAATAAATTGTTCAGATGTTTAGTAAAATATGTTAATCCCAAATTCCTTTGTTGACATAAATTTCTGTTGCTGAAACTTTTTGCAGTTTTAGACAAGACTTTCAAATATAATGTATAAAAGGTCTATGTTTACAGCCCTCAGGTGTTTGATGTCATCAGTATCTAACCTCTGAACTTACTTAAAACAAAGTATAGGTGACAAAAATGGTTTTATGGGAGCTAATACTGTTCATATAATGCTGAAGTTAACTAAGACAACTGGATATTTGTCTCTGCTTGATCACTGAAGCAATGAGTGAGCTGTCAGCTGAAATACAGTCAAGCAACTAAGTAAATTAAATCTCGAGCAAACAGAAAAAATGCAGCACAACTGCCACAACATTCCCATAGACCTTTGGTCCCCTGTAGCTTTGCCGGTAGCAATACTTTGCTTTCTAGTGCATGCTAAAGCACAAACACACATAAAATACAACAATACATAAAACAATCAAAACAATGTCCTTACCATTTCAAGTTAAAACTAACTCTTCAGCTAAGAGCACCATTGCGCTTCAGGGTGCTAGCCCTAAAAGCATAGCACTGGATGTCTGGTAACATAACAGCAGATAACAGCCTACATTTCTGTTGAAGCTTTAAGCATCCCACTGTGTTTGTAGGGGAGGTGGGCGTAACAGCTGTGGTGCCAGCTAACAAGCCTGTAAGTAATTTGTGGCAGTGCTGTGGAACAATCCATACACACAACAGCTAAGGATCAGATCAGATAAGCAGAAATTGTTTGTGCTCTTGGTGGTTTCCGGCCATAAAGCAAACCTTCATACAGAGCCATGAAGAGATGTCTTCTATGATCCATTCAACCTCTAGCCACTTTCCATTTCTGCACAGGCCCATTTCCACATTATTAGCCAATGTCAGTGGTTCAGTAAATGTAGACATCTTTAATGTAAGTTCACAAAGTGGTACATCCATCCATTATCTATACCGTTTATTGTGAAGACGGTTGTGGGGAGCTGGAGCCAAGCCCAGCTGACATTGGGCAAGAGGTGGGGTACAAACTGGACAGGTCGCAAAGTGGTACAGTATTACTGTAAATTTTCTATGAAATATTGATGACCTGTGTAGTTTGACAATAGTTAGCTTCTCTATGCATTATGAAAATGCAACGATCAATTATGCACCTTTCAGGTTGTCATTTTATTTATAGCTTCTTATATTTGCCACAAAACCTAAACAACATTTTGATGCTAATGTATTCCTGTAAACCTGATACTGCCATTATGAGCAGCTTGGCATAGTCCATGTAATGACATAGCTTCCAAAAGATTGTGTCTACTTTGACGAGACATTTGCAAATGTTGAATCTTGCCAAAATGTCAAAACTTAATAAATATGAAATAGAAATAGTGCATCCACTATATACTGTACGTTTAGCTACCGCTGCTTCAGAGTTTTATGAAACATTACAGTGTCACAATTACATGAATCTGCACAGGACTTTTATTTTGAAGCGATGGATACAGAAAGTTGAGACATGCAGCGACACCTGGCTGAGGGGAAAGGCAGGCAGAGAGAGAGGAAGAAGAGAGAGGATGGTACATTGAAGTAACTAATATTAAGTCAGATAGTCTAGTCTTGACTGTCCTGGAGAAAAGACAACATTTATTGATATCTATTTATTGCTACTAGATCTCAATAAATATATTCTATTTTGTAGTCAAGTTTTACTTTATCATATTGTTTTTAAATGACATATTGATATTCACTCTGACTGCTGGCATATATGGTCACATATTTTCAGCTGCCACTGCACCGCTGCTGAAAAACATCCTAGCAGAAACACTGAAATATTAAACATGAAGATGTGATCATTGACACCGGCACACTGTCGCAAGTAAAATTTGGCATGCTAAATCCAGATTGTCTGTTACAACCGGGATTGTCTGAAATCTACATTTGACTGGTGATTGTTGTAATTCATGTTCCAAAAGAGGGTTTTGACAAATACAATAATGAAAGTAGGTCATGCTTGCACATCACATCTGAGCTGTTGCAAGCATGAGCAGAGGACAAAGACACACACTGTTATATAAAATCTGCAGAAGCTTCTCTCCTTAAGCAAGACCAGGTAGAGCACAAAGAGGCACCATTTACCACCTGTTGACTGTCTTTTTGTTAACTTTTTTCATGGAAATGCCAACTGAATATGCATGTAATTTTCTAAAAACACCCGGCTTCACACTTAAACTGTGCCTCATATTTGTACCTGCCAACTGCCATGTACCGATGCAGTCTGGTGATTGATTTTGGAAACATCATGCATTTATTAATATATTTAAAAAAAAAATTTTTTACCTTACGATTCAACTGAAGAACAAATTACGATTCCACCGACCCAATTGTGATTGACAGTTCAGAGGAAACTACTGATTACTCTACATTTATTTTACAAATAAAACTTTGCTCCAGTAATGAGTTTAGGTGTTGTCAACTCGAGTAATATGTTTCACTTCACCCAGTATGATCATTGTAGAGAGCACAACACGAAACAAGAGCATCATAGCAAACCGGAGCACAGTACAATAACCACTTTATCTCAGTTATTTTGTTTTGGAAGCCAAAATTGTAATTTAGAATAAAATTCAATTAATTGCCCAGCCCTACACCAACCTATAATCAGGTAAAAACCTATAGTTCTTACCTGATGCACTGATTTTCTGCCTCATATAACCGAATGAAAATGGCCACAGACAATTAACACATAATTGTTCCTGAAATACAACAGCTCTTCCTGACTATTATATAATATGTGAAAGAGTATAATGAGAAAAAAAAAATCATGACTAAAAACCTTGTTATTATATGCACTAACCTCAAACTAATCCTCTCCTTTTGTTTTCCTGTAAGTGCCTAGGGCTGCCTACAAATATTGAAATAAGCAACATTACAGAACACATCAAGGAAAGGAGTGCTAATGAACGATATGTGTTTGTCACTCAGGCTTAACGCAGGTATAAGCATAGCTTTACATATCATCCCCATGGGAGTATCATACTGGGGGATGCATTCTGTGTATCTGCACAGTGTAAGGCTGTGTGCTCTCATTGGTGGGGATATGTCTGTTACTACATCTCATGAGGTTCTATCTGTTTGGAGATATTATGGCCTGAGATCACATCTTCTCAGAAGCAGATATCATCTGAAAAGGTATAAAATGACTTTTGAATACAATATTTATTTGCCATTTTAGGTACCTTTTCATTCTATTCTTATTACATGTGAAATTTTTATACTATTAATTTCAGATGAAGTGCTTTATGCTCCAAGCACTTTGAGTCTGAAGGGTTAGCCTAGCTTTAATGAAACAAACTGCTCATGATTTCCTAATTGTCTATTTTTCTCTAGCCAGTGTTATGGTGTGATTGTGTGCACCCACTCATCCTACTGTTGTCACATCAACAGACTTGCAAATTTCCAGTGTAATTATTTAAAAAATCCTACAGCAACATCCCGTTTCATAATAACCACATCTTTCATAAATGAGAATCTAATTATGTTTTATCAAAAGGCTGGCTTTTAATATATACGTATACGCATCCCTGATTGCAAAGCATCGTGGAGTCTATTGTCAAGTACAGCAGCAATAAAGAATCCTTACTTGGCTGAAGCTCAGGTTATCAGTCAGATTGTGAAAAAGCCACACTAATACTGTTTTTGTATGCTGTAAATTCCTTTTAAAGGAAAGCTGTGGTGTCATTTATTTTTATTAACATTCTTACTGTTGTACCTTGTTACAATTATGAATCATTATTTTCAGCACACACTCATCTGTAATCACCTTGGAAATACTAAAACATGGGTTCTTCTAAAAGGAAACAGAATCCTGCAGTCAAATTGTCATTATGCAACATAAGTAGGTATACTGAATATGAAATGGATGATGTCACTACTCTTAAGAGACCTCCATTAGCTGGCCAAAAAAAGTGCAAAGATTGCCAAAGATGATGGAAAATGAACATCAAGTGCAATGTATCATGCTTGTCTAGCTGGTGATATGGCAACACAGCATGTCATTGTAAGCTGAGCAGCAGGGACACTTTCTGTAGTTTGTGCCTGTACTGAGCATCACAGTGTCAAGACTCACAGATTTTGAATAAATTTAATTTTGTGTGTGTGTGTGTGTGTGTGTGTGTGTGTGTGTGTGTGTGTGTGTGTGTGTGTGTGTGTGTGTGTGTGGTCTGTTATCTCATTTTTAGCATGCAGGACAGTACTGCAGGTTAATGTGAAGAAATTTCCTTCATATAAACACTGTAAGATTTGAGCTCAGTGTTCATATGCCAGGATAACAAGGTCATTTACTAGGTGCAAATGAAATCATACATACTATACAATAATCACAAAAGACCTGACAATTTTACACAGCAAAAAATATCCATAATATCTGTTTTACCAAGATGTGTGCAACAGCATACCTCTAGCTATAATTTACAATTGAAAAATGAAAGATTACAACTCAACAATGCATCCTACACAGTAGCCTCACCCTGACAGCTTGAATGTAACCAAAAGAAAGTTAGTTTGTGCTTAACACTGACCAGGTATCAACAAACTGGTGAAATTACTGACTTATACTTTGTGTGCACCAAATAGATTCAGTACAGCAATCACATGAATAGAAAATAAGATCAGTAATTCACTCTGTGGGTGTACATTTGTATTTGAGGCAGTGAATACCAGGAGGACCGGTTCATTTAATGATGCCAACAAGCTGTTGGTATACATCACAAATCTGCCTAAAGCTGCAGCTATAACAGTAAAATATGTCTATGCAACAAATATAGTATCATTCACCTGTTGCACAGCTCTGAAAAATGTCAACAATGGAGCTATTGCATCTTGCACTAAAGAAATGTGTACTGATTCGAAACACATTCTTTTTCCCACACAATTTTTATGATGAAAATCTCAGTCAGATGGAGCAGTTTCTGTTGCTCCTGTCATTGCCCAACACTGCATGGAGTGCAACAAATTTGCCGAACTCTACCTAATTAATGACCTGTCAATCGCACAGTGAAGGCCAGAAAAGTGTTGCAGTCAATATTTAGTACAATGATGAAACACTTGGCAACTGCTCAAAATGGCAAGTTTGCACCAGAAAATGAAATTGATTAAAGTCAAGAGTAATTAAACTCAATGGTCTTGTAATTGTTAACAAATTCATATCCAATAGTATTGATGAAGACACCTTCAATGTGACATTTGTTCCATTAATGCCATTGAACAGACACCATTCAGTCATTATTCAAGCTTTCAATTGCAATGACTCATCTCCTCATTCAGTTTATTCGGCTCAAGACCCTCAGTCATTTTAACCTGGTTATCTGGAACCAGTTGCACAGGCATTTGCTGTTTATACTAGTGGGAGGACTATACAGTAACTCTCCTGTGCATTTCAATCTTATCTCACTTTCAAGAGTTTCAAGTGAGCATTTGATGTGGAAATTGCATCATGTCTCTACTCTGGAGTTTTTCCACTTGATCCAGGTCCATTTTACAAATAATCAAAATTATTTAGATCTATTATGGTTGAGTCCCCCTCACCAGGAGGGTGAGGGAGAACAGAGGTAGGACTCAATGTGCAGACCCAGGTGCTAGTGGAAAAAGGCGGTTTAATGGACAAACACAAAGTAACAACATAACAGAGTCAATATATATACACAAGCAGGGTTAGATAGTAAGGCTGAGGAGACCAAGACGAGCAGAGGAGTAGACAGAACATCGGCAGGAACCAGGAGAGTAGAGGACTAGGACGGACAGGTGAGTAGATAGAACAACCAGGAGGATTGGCGAACAAAGAAGAAATCCACAGCACAGGAACTGTCAGCATGGAAATCCAAAAGACGTATGACACAAAGACATATATTTAGTGACTTAATAATGTCAGTTAATGCTCCGGCGAAGACGGAGCGTCTGCCAGCGGTTTAAATAAGGAAGGAACGGTAATCAGAGGAATGTGCCTCAGCTGTGCGCTACGACCAACAAGTCACTGATTACTGAACACAACACAGCTGAGGCGCTGATCCCGCAGGACAAAAGAGAGAAAGGAAGAAGAGAGGCAGGCTGCGCTGAGCGGACCTGACAAGATCTTACTTATGATTTATGATTTTCACATTAGCTGTGTGGTTTATAAAGAGAATAATAAAATCATAGAAAGCAGCATGCATGTGTGTGACACCGGTAGTGTGATAGAGAGAGGGATGACTAACATAATTACATTTCATCTTCAGCTAACCTTAATAGCTGTGTGTATTACTGGTGAACAAGTGTGTTGCTTTGAGGCAAGCTGAACTGCATGATGAAAGAGACAATTAGTACTTACACAATCAGAGGCAAACATATCAGCAAACCCAAAAGAGCAAAGACTGATTGGAGAAATTATTTTTGTCATTAGATGCTGGCAAATTAAATCAGCCCTTCAAACCACTCCCTCTGAGCACCTGAGAACCCAGTTATCATTCAACAGACAACATCTAAAGGTCTAATCATGCCAGTCCCACTGCCTGCAGTCAGGGAGGGCTGCTCCATTCACATGGTTTTTAAACTGCATCTGTGACACTAGAATCCCCAGGGCATGCTCTCCACAGATGCTGCTGCCAGACTAGCTCGCCGATCTACAGGCCCTATTTGGAAGGAAGAGATATGCAAAAAAAACAAAAAAACTGCCCTCCTTATTTCCTTGACAGCTCATTACCACAAAAACAACTCTGGCCAGGCATCACTGGCCACCCCCTTCAATAGAGGAAACAGACAATAAAAAAGGGAGAGTTAAGGAGAAATGAGAGTGCAATATTACATAGACTAACTGGACCTTTAATTAAAAGATGCTTAACTGAAGACTGTGGAGATCTGCAATTTTTTGGGCATCATTAGCTTCTACTCACATGTTAATAACACTCAAATATAGTAAAGGGCAAGACCAAGAGCCAGAGAGAGTCTGACATTATAGAAAGACATGATACATTTGGCATTAGCAGCATCGCTTTGTGGGACCTGTCGAGTTTTGGCACACTCACCATTTAAATGTTTTTGTTGTTCTTTCAGGCATGATTCGCAAAAGAACCAACGCCTGCATTCCAAATCACAAAATGTATTGAAAAAGACAATGTTTTTCAAAAGGTATAAAAGACAACAACAACACACAAGCCATGAAATGATCAGGAAATAAATGAGAAGGATATCCAAAGTATCAACAACAGATTAAAAAATTACAATATCAGTCACATACAACTCTTAAGTTAGAAAAAAAGACGGAACCTTAAAATGGTGCTCAAGCAGTTTTCCAAAATAAACACATAACCCAATTAAAGTCACCTCAGAAATTTTATGCATATAGTATGCATTACTTGATGATCTAAACATATACGATAGATATAGTATGTGTGCAACAGTCAAAAAAAATGAAGAGATATCAGAAGCTTTGCCTCAAATGCACCTAACTTGAAAGTTTTTCATATTCCTGATTCAGCCCTCATGGTGTTACGGTTTGGAGGGTTAAGATATGAAAGTGCTCCTTTTGGAGAAGGAAGGGGTTCATATTCCTTCCTCTTCTTAGGGATGCAACACACTCAACACCAGTGTATTGCAGAAAGGGCTCTGGATGATTTGCCTTTCACAAGGGCATTTGATCTTGGTGGAATATGTTATAGTGCTTCTAATACTCATTATTTTTCCGGATATTGGGTGGGTGTATGCAGTATATGTGCAGGTAACTTACATAAAAATTCATCTGGTGGAAGGTCGAGGAAAATTGTATGATTTATAGGACTCAAATCAGATTTTACCAACATATTTCTGAAATTAGTGGATATTTATATACTAATCTAATGTGTTCATTAAATCCATTTTTAAATAAAATATCTGAGCTTAGAATGTGCCACTGTATATTTCATGATTTTGTCAAATTTTTTTATTTATTTATTTATTTTTTGGACAAGGCATTCTTTTTAGGTCATTGTACTAAACCTGTTGCCAAAAGCAACTGTCTATTTCTCATCAAATCATCTTTTGTAAAATCTCCACTCTACTTCATCTGCTTGCCTGTCATAGAATATCTGCTTGGGTTATATGGTCCTAATAAGACTGAATTGGCTGAAATAGAGGCCTTCTTTCATGTGAAGTGGATGAAAAGATTGCCAAAGTAGGACAGCCTCTCCTCTCCTTCTGTCCTCTATAGGCCGGTCATCAATGTTCTGACTTGCCATTTCAAAAAATGTGTCAAAGCATCTAAGCAGTGGTGGAGGAAGTATTCAGATCCTTCTCTTAAGAATTTACAACATTACCATAAACAAGGCAAGTAAAATCCTGCATTGAAAAAAGCTATTGTATGTAAATATCATCAATTAAATGTCCTCACAATTATCATCATTAAAATTATTTAAACAAATAGCAAAACAGCTGACATTTTTTTGTCAGAGAGCTAAACAATTAATCAACAAGTTGTTTCAACTGTACTACTATACTATGACCTACTTGCTACTTATAAGCTTTTCATATGTTTTTCAGCAAAATGCTACTTGGCTGTCAAAAAATGTACAATGTTTGCCTCAGAAATGCAGAAGGATAAAAGGACATGAAAAGAAAATACTCAAGTAAAGTAAAAATACCTCACATTTAAACCTAAGTACAGTACTTGAGTAAACAGTACTTGGTTACATTTTACCAAACATGTAAGCCACCTTAATAATCAACACTGGTACTGTAAAAAAAAATCTCCATTTCAAGTGTGACCAGATGAGCATCATTGCTTAGAACATCCAATATCTTCACAGTGTTTATCATGCCCAGTGAATGCCATAGATAGGATGGGAGAGCTTTATTAAATAAACTACATACTGTGACTGGAGATATTTTCTGTAAGTGAGCTAATGGTACTAGATGCACTAAGACTAGACAGTGCATTTAGTGAGATTTTATTCCAAGTACTTTTGCAAGAAAAAAAAAATCATTTTAGACTTCAAAATAAACTCCTCAAAGTCGCAGTGAGTAGTAAGAACAAAATCAATCAATAATCTCTGTTCAGGCATGGAAATAAACTAACAGGAGGATAGGGTAGACAGGTGAAAAAGCCTTGATTGGATTCAATACTAATGAGAGCACCTTGACTGCATGCAGGCAAACAATGAAACATCAGTTTAATTACTCATGTTCAAGTCAAGCCCAGAAGTATAACAAACAAGAGCAAAACCAACTATAATCTTTTCTGTTTGTGGTAAAGATTTTTATTTATTACTGCTCTTATAGTTATGAACACTAGACTGGCACTGATTTTCACAGATGATTTTTAGGATGCATATTTTGTCCAACCATATTTTCACAGGGGACCTAGCATTAGGGTTTTGGAGGCTGAGTGATACCATAGAGGTAGAGTACGAGATAAAAATGATCCTGGTTGAAAACTAAACTAACTCCTCTGACATTGAGCTGGAAGATATTACAGTCGAAGTGTACTGTGGACTTGATACAGCATGCTGGAAGTTATTTTGAAGTAAACATTGGAAGACTCACAAAGATTTTGTGATTGTGAGTGAACTCTGCCAGAATCCAGTTTTAGCATCCTTTCTGGTAGCTGTGGAACTAGGTCAGTCTCTCAAATCACCACCTGCAAATATATATGTTTTTCAAGCTGTATCTTTGACCATGATGTAACTTTTGGCTGATTGTTTCAGTTATTCTCTAATTCTTCCTCTACCTCAAGAAGAAGTACGACTGGGATGTGTCGTGGTTGAACTTAAAAGTATGGGTGAAGCATGTTCATTTAAAACACCGAGTCAGTACAGCAGTGCTGTATTCATTCAAGCTGGCCATGCATAAATGTAGGACAACATGAACTCATCTGGTAGAAAAATGAAAATGTAATAGAAAGATCCTGACTTTAGTGATGTGTTCAGATTCCTTGCCTGATTTTCTCTATATTTAGCATGGTAATTACGTATATTTGATGAAGAACTCAATATGCAACCTTGAAAATAGATTACATGTATGTATAGGTTTAACATTAATTATAAATGACTCCTCCTTTTAATTAAAAGTCACAGTTTTAGGTTATTGGTTGGTCAAAACTCTATTCTTTTAAAGCCCTTATGGAAATAACCAAGCAGATTTTCTACTGTTGACTAATCATCTGTAGTATAGACCAGTGTAGCTGCTAAAGGATTACACATGGGCTTGGATTTAATGGCGAAATAAAAAAAAAAAACAGCCTCTCATGCATATAAATATTGACAATGTATATTTATATGTAAATCTCATCAATATGCAACTATTTTAGGGACACAAGAATAATGTTTTGTGGCTAAATGCATGCAAACAATTCAGAAATTTTATGATATATCATAACAATTGGTGCAACTGTTGTGTTTACTCTGTACTGATTACAACAAGGTTCCCACATACAATGGTGGAAGAGGTACTCCAGTTCTTTACTTATGTATACCACAGCATATAAATACTGCAAATAGAACTTCTACCTACAAAAATTTTAGTTAAGTAAAAGTAATCATTATGGAGAATGGCAAGTTTCACATAAATTTTTATTTCATTACAGTTAGCAATACATTATCATACACTTCACTTTAATGTTGCAGCTGGCAAATTTTAATGACCAAATGTGCTTATAATTTCAGTTAGCTTACCCACTGCTGGTTAGCTTAAAGTCTTATGATTAAACTCTATTTTATTTATTCTAATTTTGAAACGTAAAGCTATCAAACAAATGTAGTACAGTTAAAAGTACAATATTTTCCTCTAAAATGCAGTGAAGTCAAAGAGTGAAGTAGACTGTACCAGAGTCAAGTTCCTCGTGTTCAACACACCTGGCCAATAAAGCTGATTCTGAATAAAATGAGAATAATAAAATACAAATACCTCAAAATTGTACTTAAGTACAGCAGTTCAGTAAAGAGTTACTTTCCACTGCTGCCCACATATACTCCATGCATTATTTTTTTCACAATTATTAGTGTTACTGTTAAAGATAACAAGCAGTAAAAATCACATTTCATGCCTCATTATACAACATATACTGTACATCAGTCACAAAGTATAGTGTGAGCCACGGAAAAGTAGCCCGCCTCCAATAACGGCGTCATGGGCAATGTGGGTACTCAGGCTACTTTTCTGTGGCTCACCCTGTACAAGAAGCAAGGAAATATCCAAGTCACTGATTCTGCTCTCAGATTTCTCTATATATCGTAACGATGATCAACAAATTAACTCATTTTTAAACAGCTCTAATACAGAAACCAAGCATCAGTAATACCGAACATGTCATATGTAAATCTCTTCCTTTATATGTCCTTAACTTGTGAGTTAATATAAAATGCTTTAAATGTTATATTAACCGGCACTGTTATCTATTTAATGTAGCAAATATCTGGGAAGACAAACATGACAAACAAAAATAACTTTTCCTTTAAATTCAACTTAAGTCATCAGGGCAGTAAGGTTAGTTTGACTTTTTTTCTAGCTTTAAAACAAATTATGGTGTATACTGAATATGTAGCATAAGAGGTAAATATAAGAGGTAAAAAAAAAAAAAGATCCCAACTGGGGTAAGTGCACACTTACACTAAAGCAGAGCAAGGAGCTGAGGGATACAAGAAAGGACATTTTTTTTCTCCCTTAATCCTGATAGAAGATAAACTCCTCATAGTACATCAGTTAGCCTCAGGGGGCTGTCTAAAACCTGGGATAGGCAATTTCCCAAACTTCCGGAACAGGAAAACAAGACCATAGAAGAACTGTATATTTGTCTTATAGCCATATGCATGCATTTCTTTAGATGCAGCCATCAATTTGCCATCTATTTTACAACCCAGATTGATTACTGTGAGGACATCATGCACTTACAAAGAAGTATGTTCATAAAATAAGAACAGCATCAATGGCAATAAAGGTTTACTTGCTCTGGTGGTGTGTGGCAAGTGCATGTTATTGTGAGTTCATACAGTTACATTCTACAGTAAGTGCTATAATGAACTAGAGTTGGTTTGGGGATTGGCTAGAATCTACCATTATATGTAAAATCCGCATAGTCACAAATAATAGCCACTTGGAATTCACCTTAGTCAGAACACCAGAAGGATCAAGGGCTCTTGGTATGGATGTACAATGATGAGGGCATAGATCATTCTGAATCTCATACTGTAGTTAACACAACTAAATCAAATGCTAGAAAGGTAGAAGAAAAACATTCAGAGCATCAGTGAAGAGGGGAGAGGAATGTGGCAACGAGGCTCCTCATATAGTTCCATTTTATCATGGTAGTCATGTCAAGACAAGCTCTATAGCAGCAACAGCTGACAGGGCAGTATTGCAGTGAAGGTAACCCTGCAGGTAAACGAGCTGAATGACCTCAAAAATATGTTTTGATAGTTGCAAGAGAGCTGATAAACAAGTCCATGCTATTGCTGGCTTGGAAGATCTAATATGATTTGGTTATAGAATCTGCCTTTTATGATTCATATGTTAATTAATTCCATTTGCATGCATGTGATGTTTACTGAGTGTTTAATCTACATTTTGAGATGTAATGTTATGAACAGAGATGTCATGCATGCACAGTTGACTCTTGGATACTTGAAGTTGGAGACTGACAGACATTAACTGTGAGTAGAGGCAATTCACTGTTGGTTTCAGTCTCCATATTGTCAGGATTGGAGCGTGAAGCTGCCAATGTTGTCGTGGGTGAACTCAATTACTGTACATAGTCAGACGAGGATACTAAAGAAACACTGTCTCTTAATTAAGAGCACTGACAAGAACAAAAACAATACAAGACACGGTGAAAACACGAAACGCACTTACAGGTCGATAATACAGTCCAGGGTCAGAGCCAGCAAACACATACATCCAAGGAATCCAAAACGTGTTGTCCAAAAGGGAAGTCCGATAAGCCGATACACAGAGAAGCAGTCTGAGTTTGAAGGGGAAGGCAATATACGCTGGTCAAAAACAGAAATCCAGGGTCAGAAACTAGAGAGTCAGGCAAGAATTAAGGCTGGACAGTCAGAGCTGGAGTCTAGAACAATCTGGCAGGTTACTGGTGGGAGAAGGCTGCTTATAATGGGGTGAAAAACAGGTGTGATCAATGAGGAGCAGGTGAAACTAAAGTGAGTGATGATTAAAGTAAAAAGTCCGAAACTGTGGTGAAACAAAAACAGGAAGTAATCTCAAAATAAGAGCACGACCGGAAGCAAACAGAACCGAATCATGACATATATGGGGAGTGGGAACAGGGATGCAAGAGGCTGGAACCAATCCCAGCTGACAGTGGGTGAGAGGTGGGGTACACCCTGGACAGGTTGCCAGTCTACAGGGCTGACACTTGGAGAAAGACAACCACACACACCCATGTGTTGCCAGTTAACCTAAGCTGCATATTTTAGGACTATGGGAGGAACCCAGAGTACCCAGAGATAATCCACGCAGGCACAGCGAGAACATGCAAACTCCAGACAGAAAGGCACTGAGTCAGCCAGGGCTCAAACCCAGAACCTTTTTGGCTGTGAGGTGACAGTGCTAACCACTGCACCACCATGCTGCTTTTCAACAAGCATGTAGCATGCAAATAATGTCTTAGTGTTTGGTCCACAACAGGGACCAAATGATAAAACAACCAACAACCACACTTAATCAAGACCAAGATAAAAACTATGACTTAAATATAATTTAAAAGAACATTTAAATAATTTTTAAAGAACAACTTAAGCCCAACTAAAGAGGTTTAAAGAGCATAAACTTCTAAGATTTACTATTCAGCAACTCAGGGCAAATACTTTTCTTAAAATGCTCAGGTTTAAAATTCAGTTAGCTTGGTTGCCACCTTCTTTCCTAATCAGTTTAACCACCAGGTCTTTTTCTAGAAGCTGGAGACGTTCTCTTACCTGACTGAATAAAACTGACTGAAAGCTGACACAAAGTACCTTTCCTACTTTTATCTCTGCTGGATAATATCATTCATTAAAAGTCTGCATCCAAAGTTATGATAGAAAGATTACCTCAGAACAATCACCATTATATTGGTAAACACAGAGTATACTGTAGGCTGTACCATGTTGACAATTATCAGAATATAACATCTCAGATCAGCTCCATATAATTAGTCTCTTTATTGTGTCTTATTTGGAAATGTTTCAGACATCTGCAAAAAAAGTTACATTCCCCTAGGCTACACTAGTAGATCATTATTGAATGTGAAGTATTCCACCTCATTACTTTGAAGATACCTTGCGAATGTCAGCTCCTATACCAGGCTGATGATAACAACTTGCTATTGCCCTGTGGGTTTTCTTCAAGATCTCCGCTGAAATCGTTGAAGTCAAATGACTTTGACAAGATGTTTAAACTTATTTCAATAGTGCCTGTAGATGAAGTAAATGTCTCATTTTGTTATTATATTAAATACATTACAATATGGTGGGTACAATCATGTCAGAGACTTTTCCAGTGTCTTGTCTATTTGACAAGTCCTCACCCTTTATCCTGCAGGTGTCCACCCTTCTTTTTATGTCAAAACCTTTCCTTTCTGGACAGCTCAGAATACTGATTACAGAGTTCTGGATTGGACTGAAAACACTGATGCCCTGTTCAAGAAGGGCCAGAGCCGCCTCCACTTGTTGAGCAGACTGAGGTCCTTTGGTGTGCGCGGGGCACTCCTTTGGACTTTTTATGATACTGTAGTGGCATCTGCTGTTTTTTACGCTGTTGTGGGCTGGGCGGGAGGTAGCACGAACAGGGACAGAAAGAAACTCAACAAGCTGGTCAAGAGAGCTGGGTCTGTCCTGGACTGCCCCTGGATTCCATCGAGGAGGTGGTGGACAGAAGGATGCTGGTAAAACTAACATCCATCATGCATAACCCCTCCCATCCCCTGCACCACACAGTAGCGGCTCTGAACAGTTCCTTTAGTGCAATACTCAAATCCTGGGGTAAAATGCATGGTTAATATGCACATATGTAAATTCTGTTCTTGATTATTCAAATACTTGATTCTGTCTATTTTTGAGTACTTGGAATTTATTTATCAGGATGTGTGTGTTATGTTGTTTGTTCTCTGTTGCTGCTTAAGGTACTGAAATTTGTTATATCAAGATATGTGTGTGGTGTTTGTTTCTCATGGTGTTGTGTTGTTTGTTCTCCATTGCTGCTGAAACACTGAAATTTCCTGATTGAGGGATCAATAAAGTACCTACCTACCTACCTACCTACCTACCTTACACTGTTCCATGATCATTTCTACTAGTGTGAACACCCTGAATACTTCTTCACCTACCTACCTGTTCCACTTATCCACTTCAACCCTTTCCTTCTCACTACTGTTCATCTGTCTCTGTCTGACTTTGCTTCTTCTGCCTGTGACAATTGTGCACCTCAAAAAACTCACTCAAAGTCTATCACACTATCACATCTATCACATTCTCTCACTGTCACAGTGAAATTAAGTGTTATGTGTGTATAAATTGCAGTAGTTTCAGGTGGTGCAGCCAGTGGACAGCAGGCCGGTAAATCATTACATCTGGTTTGGCAGTAGAACTACATTGCCAAATTTCACAGTGAAGTGTGCCTATTAAAACTCAACTCTGGACTGTCTGTCACTAACTGGACTAGGTTGCATCATTTTGGCAAGAGGGCAAGAGCTGTCTTCAGCAGTCAATGCTCCACCTGTTGAATG
Organism: Monopterus albus; assembly: GCF_001952655.1. Taxonomy (NCBI): domain Eukaryota; kingdom Metazoa; phylum Chordata; class Actinopteri; order Synbranchiformes; family Synbranchidae; genus Monopterus; species Monopterus albus. The sequence goes on from NW_018127919.1 coordinate 4,104,142, forward strand.
TCTATTGGAATGACAACTTTAACTTGAAAAGTAAATGGAAGTAAATGGAAGAAACTACTGCACACTGCAATACTATATTACACATTTAATCATGAATTTTTCTTTCCTTCTTCTCAGATAATATATGCATGTAATTTATAAGGCAATAGTAACAATCCAGGTGAGACAAAAAATATGACTGAGCTGCTACCATCACATACTGTTTATTTATCCCAGAACTTGACTGGGATTTCAGTCAATCAGTGTTTGTCAGCTGCTACATACTGTGTGCTGAGATGCCTGGTATTATGCTGCCTCTGTGCTCTTGAGCTCTGAGGATCCATAGTAACAAGAGCAAAACAAGATGGGCATAAATTATAACTTTTTTTTTTTTTAGGCAGTCAACCCAAATAAATTTGCTATCAAATATTTGTTGTTTTTAAAATTTATTTATTTCTTTTAGATTTCTGTTCAAAATGCAACTGAACGTTTAAATTCATTGAGTCTATGATTTCTGTACTCTTTTACAGCTGACTGTTAATCCTCAATGAGGTTTGAAGTACATTCAACCTGTCACTGCATTATAATCCTACAATGCTCTCTTTGCATTGTGAGGACATGTTTACTGGATCTGTTTAACCTGATCTGCTAGAAGTTTGACAGTCTTTGTATTTTCTTCAGTTGGCTGGGCTTGGGACATGTCTTGTTTTACCTGGCATCTTTTCATATTGCCAGACCCAGCAGCCATTTTCATAAACATATGTACTAATTACAAAATCCATTAATATCCATCATGTTCTGTCATAAATCATATAGCTGGGCATCCAGTCTGACTTTAATTATTGCTGAGCAAGAATCAGAAGTCTGTGATTAGGTTTAGTCATTATTTCCCCTCATGTGATTAATCTCAGCTTTGAAATAATAAATGGGGTAAATGAACCAGTTCTATGTGAATGTGTTTGTAATTGTGAATTTGAGCGTGACATATCATGAAGCCATGTTTTGACAGAAATCTGTTTCTGTCTGTCGCATCTCTCTCCTCTCTGTCTGTGACAAATGCAATGATCAGTGCTTTGTCATGTTGTTTTTGTATCAGTACATCTAAAAATATCATGAAACATACAAATGTCAAATTGAAATCCAACCATTCCCCCAGGTCTCTGCTCACTTTAAAGTATTTTGAATGCTTTTGGTGAATGTCACAATATAAAAGAAAAGAAAAAAAAACAAACATTTGACTGTGAGAAATAAGATGTAATATCAGATTTTGGTTTGATGAATTCTCTTCATTTTATCTGTAGTAAAAGATGCTTCTACATAATTACACCCAGTGGCAGAAAATAACTAAGTACATTTACTCAATACTCAGTACTTAAGTACTGGTCTTGAGTAAATGTACTTAGTTATTTACAAGTATTTTCACTTTCATGCTTCCACTAGGATCAGTTCTTAGGAAATATGGCTTCTCTTTCCATTGCTATGTGGATGACATCCAGATATATTTACCATTAAAAGCAACTGATGGGATGTCTCTACAGCCACTGTTTGACTGTTTGACAGACCTGAAAGCATGGCTGGCGTGGAACTTTTTAAAATTAAATGAGGATAAAATTTAGTATGTTTTATTTGGCGATCTGGTGAAGTTTGCTGCTTTTAACCACGACTTAGGCCCCCTGGCTCATCATCTGAAGATGACTGTAAAAACCTAGGGGTAATGTTTGACAGTGACTTAAGATTCGACAAGCAGATCAACTCACTTGTACAATCTAGTTTCCTTCAACTGAGGTTGCTAAGTAAAGTCAAGTCATTTCTTTCTTTTAATGATATTATGATCGCAATCCATGCTTTCATAACCTCTAGACTTGACTATTGTAACGCATTATACCTTGGTGTTAATCAGTTGTCTCTCTCTTGTCTTCAAATGGTCCAAAATGCTGCTGCTCGTCTTTTAACACGTACTAAGAAATTTGACCACATAACCCCAGTGCTGGCCTCTCTTCACTGGCTTCCAGTCCATTTTAGAATTCATTTTTAAGCTATTGATTTTTGTTTTTAAGGCGACTAGATTATTCAGATCCTCAAGACAGTTTTTGTTAGAGGGGCCCAGGGCCAGATACAAACGCTGGGGTGACCGTGCTTTTATTGTTGCAGCTCCTAAATTGTGGAATGTTTTACCTCGTAATGTAAATCATTGGTTAAAACATATTTATTTACTTTGGCCTTTAATAAGTAGTAATGTCTGATGCTTTCTTCTTATAACTGTTGATTTTGTGTCGTTCGTGTTTTTAGGTTATATTTTTTCATTTCTCTATTGATATTATTTATTTCTGGTTTTTACATTGCCTTTGTACAGTACTTTGGTCGACCAGGCATTGCTTTTAAAGTGTTATATAAATACATTTGATTGATTTGATTGATTGATTGATTTTCTGTTACTTCATACTTTCACTCCACAATATTTTAGAGGCAAATAACATACTTTTTACTCATTCATTTTCTACCGCTTAGTCCCTGAACGGGGTCACGGGTGGGGCCGGAGCCAATCCCGGCCGGCAATCGGGCGAAGGCGGGGTACACCCTGGACAGGTCGCCAATCCATCGCAGGGCTAACTACTTTTTACTCCACTACATTTATTTTCTAACTTTAGTTACTAGTTACTTTTCATAACCAGATTAAAATACAGTATTATTATAAGACATCATTGTGATCAAATTTACAAACTACCTAGCAGTAAATCAGATTAAAAGTATATAAGCCAGTTAAAAGTAGCTCTCCCTTTACTAGCTGCAACATTAAATGTGATGTTCACATCATCAGTGATGAGTAGTGAAGTCTGAGTATTAACCTCACTCTGTTAACACAATTATTTACTCTACCTGAAAACAATTTTATTTTTTTGTTATGACTAAGTTTGGATGCATGAATCATATCAACTCCCTACTTTGTCTGAACATTCATTAAAGCAATTGTTTCAGCTTTTGTTGAAATGACGTGATTTAATGAATTATCACACTTGTCCTTCAAGTGCCAGTGAGCAGGGGATATTGTAGATACTATCTGTTAAAGTTCTTACCAATTAGTACCAGAAAATTTCATTTGAATGTTATAAACCCCACCCTACAGAGGTTCTAATTCAAATTCAAAATGTAGATTTTTCATTAATCCATATAGTTTTAAACTTTAAATCTTGCTGATTTCTTTGTTCAGCAATTTCTCTTCATTATGGCAGCAATCAGATTTACCAAGGATGCATATAAAATTAAAAAATATCCCTCACCTTCCAATGGCAATACATGGGGCCCTTCTTTACAACACTGGCTCCCAGACAGCGCTGACTAATGTCTTCTGGCACACAGGGTTTTAGGGAAATTGATTTTCGCACAATAACTAGCCCAGGCAAGAATCTGCCCTGTGGAATGAAGGAAAGCATATTACTTCTAATGCAAACCCTATTATCAAAGACACACAGGCATACATTATTTAGTGAATGCCAGTTTCACAAGGCTGGTTCAAAAATAAACATGAATTATTCATCCATTCCCAGATTTTCTTGCTTTCTTTAACATAATTAAAATTAAGAACAATCAGCTCATCAGAAACCAAACAGTGGCTTTTTATCTGTTGCAGCACGTTTCTGAGGAAGATGACAGTGAATTTCATGACTGCTATGCATAATAGGTGTCCAAAGGGCTGGGTACTCATTTATAATGAAAGGGAAATCCTGCAGGTTTATTGATTCAAGTCCAGGTTAAAGGTTTAGCTATTATTCTGTGGCTGAAAGGGGATCACCCTTGCTCAGAGATCAATGAAGAGCCTGCAGCTATAATTACCATGCACTTGATGATGGTATTATTACTATGGTGTGCACTGGTGAAACTGATTATCAGATGCATGTTGGCACACCCAGAACCTCTCTCTAAATGTGCAGTGGTTGCCACCAGTGCAAAAAACATTTTAATCATTCAATCATCCATTTTCATTACAATATTGGAACTGATCAACCTCTACCAAGCATGCAGGTGTTTGATTATATTCATTCTCTGTAATTATTTGAAATAAAAAAGGTATTATGGTTAACGGTCTCAGCAGATGGCAGTGCAACTGCTTGTCATATCTTTACACCAACCAGCAGCTGTTTGCTAAATGCCTCACAAGGCCTTGAAATTCAACAGTCATGATCACATGATCAGCATTTTAAAAAGCAATGGGATTTATAATACAAAGTTTCAATGGTTACAATTAACGATTTATTCTACATGGTAAGTACTGGCTTTTGAATGACTTACTCATAGAATTTTTTCCAGTTATTTTAAATTAGTTGCTGTAAATTCTACACACCGATATTATTTTTGGACAATTGCCCCCTACTCCCAAAAAAGAAAACCCTAAATGATTTATAGCAACTACCAGTACTTTAATGGCAACTGAAATTGCTCTAACTGTTGTCTAAATGTCAGAGGCCACAATCCAGATGCCAACTCATTCACACAGAGCCTGGAGGGAGCACGATAAAGGTTGTAAATGCCAATTATGTTTGATAAAGTTTGGAATGGCAGATTTCTGTTATCTTTGCACTTTTAGTTGTTCTATTGAAATATATGCACAGAAAAACTACAGTGATACACTACTGTATGTCTAATGATAGACCAAAAGTACAAACAAATAGGCATATACTTGTATAGCACTTTTCTATGCATTGCAGCACACTCAAAGTACTTTCACACTATTCACCCATTTGCACTCCCAAGCACTCACACATTCACACACTGGTGTCATCACTGGAAGTTCAGTGTCTTACTCAAAAACACTTTGACATGTGTACTGGACAAGCCAGGAATCAAACCGCTTACCTTCTGGTTAGGGTATGACCCGCTCTACCTCCTGAGTCACAGCCGCCCCCAAATGAGAAAGGGTAGACATTCTCACCTTCTGTTAAAGTCAGCTGCATTGCATTCATTTACCTTTCACTGAATTGTTTAATAAGCTTAGCAATTCCAGTTGCTGACTGTGGTCTAACCCATGAGTGAGTTTTCACTACAAGTCTGTAAGTTCCATTTGGTCATAACTAACCAGTTTCTCTAATGCATGAATACTTGAATTTTCAAAGTCAGATTTCCATAGCTAATCTGTGTTTCTAGCTGAAAGTAGTTTAAAATACAGCACATAAACAGGATGCATTTCAAATTTAATTCAATATATTGTCCTTTTGGAAATTCTTTTGTGTCTGTGTCAGTTGTCAGACAGGTACATTACACATTTACATAACAGAGATGAGCATACACAAACCATAGAGACATCACACAATAAACCATCCTTCACAAAGATTTATTTAGCAAGTTTATATTGAAGGGTATAAAAGATCTCTGGGCATGGGCAGCCCACAACCTAGACAAAGGACTATATTTAAAGGGTTATAATATTAACCCAAAGCATTAAATATTAGAAGATTTAGATTATGTATCTGTCATAGATATAATGAGACATCTTTGAATCCCCTGTTGGCTTTTGCTCATACCCTCATAGTATATATAAATCAACATTCTCAATCAATAGATAAAATAATAATAATAACTCAAAAAGGAAGTGACCCATTTTGGTAAGTGAAATGTTTGCTATGTGCTTTAACTCAAGCACTTGTCATCATTCCACCAACCCACACTGTGTGGGTAGATACAGTAAGTCCAGCTTATCCAGTACACAACAAAACTGAGCACAGCCCTTTCCAATATCCAAAAGTGGTCAGGATATACAGAAAGAGATATATCACCAACAACAGAAGGCACTGTGGCCATCCTCAAAAAATTACACCATACACAATTAGTTGTTTACGCAATGTTCGCCAAAAAAAAACAAACAAGAAAACGAAATGAGGCCTAATGAATACTGGCAGCACATTCTTTGGTCAGACGAAACCAAACTAAATTTGTTTGGATCAGATGTGGTCCAGCATGTTTGGCATGGACCTGGTCATGACTACTCAGGACTACCACTGTGACTGCACAAAGCCAACCGCTGATATGGGGCTGCATCATGAGTAAAAAGATGGAGGGGAGATCCCATTTATAGATGGCACCATATATGCACGTTTGTGTACTCAAATAATGAATAAAAAAGCCTGGCAAGAGATGAGTTTCCCAACATGAGAATGATCCCAGTGCACTTCTTTTTAAATAGGTAATAAAAAAAAACCTATGATCTAATCAAGTACTGCATGTCAACTGACTTGAATGCAATAGAACAATAAGAGTTTGTATTTTATTTTATTTTTATGGTAGAACAACAACACTCTACCAGGAAAGAACAGTACAACACACTACAGTGTACCAAATTCCAAGGCAATTTACAGTTGTTGACCCATTTCAGTCAGAGCCACAAACCTCACAGCACAAGATAAAAAGTCACTGCCTGGGGATAGGTCTAGACACAATTTCATTCAATTCAGCACATAATTGCTGAGATATTTCAGCTTTGACCAAAGCATTTGACTAACCAACAGCTCAACATTGCGATGATGGTGACATTCTGCTGCCATGACTGAAAATTACTACTAGACCACAGTGATACCTCAATATGACCTATAAATCTTTATTACTCTAAATTGTCACATTTACTTATATACTTATTTACTTCATATGCTTATGAATGCCATAAGAACTGTTTATCAAACAAACTTTAATAAATATTAAACCACCATGATGGAAAATTTAACTCATGTGTTTTGTTGAGACTGACTTCCCATTCCCATTGTTTGGGGCCATAGTGAGCCCAATGATTTGAGAGTGAAAATAATCATCTTCATTTTTAAAATAACAGTTTTAGATCTTACACACTTTCATGTCCTTCTGAGCTTAATAAATTCCAGCAGACTAAAAACAAGATGGTAAAAAAGTTCTAACCCTTTCTTTGTACAGTGTAGCATATCATGTAGTATATCATATTCCCACAACCAAATTTTCCAGGGATGGCAGCATTAAAAGTTACAGACAAGAAAACACACAAACACAAAATCATTGAAACTAACTGCAAATCACCAAAAAGCTACTAAAACAGTTATAATATTAGCTAAGAACAAGAAGAAACAGAAAGAACTGAACACTAGTGAGTTAACAATACCCTAAGATTTGCCAGCGATACCATATTTGTTACTCCATTCATTTTAATGTTTTTGAATAAACAGCAAAGTTAGAAAAATAATGGTTCATCTGTTTTATAGATTATTTCATACAGGTATCTCTTTTGTTTGATGAAAAAAAAAAATTGGGGTTTCAAAAATAACCCCCAATGAGGCTTCACTTTAAAAGGGTAAATGGTAATACTAAGTAAAATGCAAGTGCCTTTGACCAGAATACTCTTATAACAGACAAACTAATATACTTTATTACTTATTATAGGCAAGTTAACTAATACTACTATTAGCATTCAAGAACCTGTCTTCTATAGCATTACTCTTATTAAAAGAGGATCCTATATAATTTCCTCAACAATTCCTCAACAACATCATCCACTTCAGAAACATTATATATAGACGGCTGACAAATGAAAGGACAAACCTTAAGTGCCTTAATAAAGTGTCGGGGCACCACGTGCCACCAGAACAGATTCAGTGCATCTTGGCATTGATTCTACAAAACTCTGTACTCCAGTGGAGGGATGGACATCATTCTTCCAAAAGATATTCTCTCATTTGGTGTTTGGATGATGGTGGTGGAGATGCTGTCTAACATTCCTAACAAAAAGAAGTCACACAACTTCCAGCTCTGCCAAAAAAAATATACATGAATACTTAAGATACTGAATGATAACATTTAGCATACAGTTGATAGTGCTCCCAGAAAAAACATATAAGCAGGACCTTTTTACAAGAAAGAGAATTAGTCATCAGCAGTGCCTTGTGCATTCTGAGGTTACTTTCTCTAATGAATTAAATGAACAAGTAAACATGAATCTTTAAGCTTTTATTATAAAATAACTGCAAAGATGGGTACATCGTGCTCTGTAGACCATTTCAATGAAAAATGTATAATCTGATTTCTTACTCCCAGATAATAAAGCAGCCATCTCAAAGTCTGGCATCCAGCAAAATGTCTGAAAGTAGAAGTGAAGCACTGTGATAGAGGCCCCAGGTCAAATTATAAATTGCCCAGTGACTGATTGAAGAAGTAAGGTAGATCCACTAAAGCCATACTACAATATCTCCATCCAAAGGTTAAATTGAGTGAGTCGACTGCAGGAAGCAACACATGCACATGGTTAGCTGGTTGTACAGATTACTGTTCAGTGGTTTTACTGCATCAGAAATGTATGTGTCAACCTGTTTATGGCACCACCTTTATTTGGTTAAAAGTGAGAAACTGGAGTGATACAGCACATGTTGCTGTTAGGGTGTGCCATAGTTTTGTGATACTGACAACTGAACAAACAGGATCACAAATCCAGCTCCCCAGACATACGTTAGTCACTTTATTAAAATATCATTCAGTGAATGAATTTCAGTAAAACATAATGGTTCTAAAACTGCCATAAAGGATGCCATTATGTAAAGTAACAGCAAATGAAGTTTATATTTATTAGTGTACCTAAAAATCTTGGATAGCTTTCTTTCTTCTCTAATTAATTCATAGTGTTTGAATTATTTCTTGAATTCTGCCCCACAGCGCATAGTTCTGGATATTAGGCTGTTTATATTCTCTTTCATGATTTTCTGTGAGGGAATGCCTTGATCACATGATAGTTAATGGGGAGACCCCCCTTAATTATTGCATAAAAAGCTGATGCAGGAACAACACTGTGCTATTTATCTTTTTTTTCCCCTCTTTATATTGTGGGTAAGCAAATTAAAAATAACTGGGTCACTGATTATTGCACACAACAGCACATTAGTATGATACAATATTGGATCTTGATTTTGATGGCTCACTGTGGAGGAGGCTTCACATTTCTTGTTCAAAGGAGAGGGAAGGAAAGGGGGCAGGAAAGTAAGTGATCTTCTGTTAATTGTTGTCCCAATCCTCCTACTAAAAAAATGGTAGAATGTACTGTATAGCTGGCTATCAGCAAGAAAAAACTTATTTCTTGGCAGTAAGCTCAGTGATTGTGTCAAGCTGAAGAATAGAGTTTCTGATTGACATACAGAGCTGACATAAAAGCCATTTCATCTAAAAAGACTCATCTGAAGAGCACATCCAAAAAATATTTTGAGTATCCCTACCATGCAGAACCAATCTGATTGATTATGCATACTGTATAATCTCACCCACAAGCACCAGTGCCACACAAGCATGAAATAAATAACGCATAAGCGCCAACAGTGACTGGAGTTTGAGATGACTGACAACCAGTGGGACCTGTAAAACATCCCAAGGCAAACTGATCACTGCCCCCATCAGCACATGGGCTGTCAGTGTTACTGAGAAACTGTCACTTATTCGTCATACTATTCAAATTAAATGTGAGCTCAGTCATGTAGGGCTCTCTTATTATCCAATTAATCTTGCTGTTTTATGTTAAATTACTTATTATTTAGTGGTCTTTGATCTCAAGGGAAACACCAAGTAATTCTGTTCACTACCATGGTCATAGTATTTGATTTTGTTCTCCTTCCTGATGACTAACATATTAACAGCCAGACAGAGAGACAGACTTCACTATATGCTTGAAATCTTTAAGCTAATAGCATACCCCTAGATGCCTGGAGTCCAGGCAGTTTCTTTGCTGTTATCCAAACAAACAAGAGCTTACATCTCTTCTCAGCTTCCTGTCTCACAGCCTTGTTTCCTAGGTAACCATGTCAGATGAACTGAGAGGGGAACTGATGCCCTCCAGAGAGCCAATCCTCTCTCATCCAAAGTTTGTCTCACTTTAGGTCATGTGACACCTGTTCCCATGACAACCAGGTTGGAGGGCAGTCTGGATCTCTTTGATCAAGGAAAAATACCAGACATGCCAGCAAACAACCTTGAAATCAAGGAGGAGATGGGGATATGCAGTGGTTCTTTATGGAGATGCAATAAACTCAAGTCAGATGAATCATTAAAGCCTTTGCCTAAGTCTAGCAAGGAATAGTAGAGGTCTAGCTATGCAATACACAACTATTGCAATATCACAACTTCAAGAAAATGTAAAATTTCATATACAAAAGTAAATTTAACATATTTGAACAAGTCTGTAGTGCAGCTATGGTGACTTATGTTAAAGAAAAGTCACAGTACCGACATACCATTGTATCATGCATATTAGCTTAATAAAAACAAAATGCTTAAAACCATAAACTAAAAGATACAAAGAGCATATTACATTATGTACCCAAAATAAGTTAAAGATTGAGTGGATACCTTTCTTGTCAGCTCACAGCAGCATTAATCACCAGTAGTAGAGTCACAAAACAGATTTTATTTTGTGAGCAGGTGGCCTTAAAGCCTTAAAGGTCTTTTGGTCTATGATAAGCATTTGGCCTTTCTAAGCCTTTGAGCTCTCACAAACAAAGAACCATCCCAAACCTCTGGGCTGAGGTAAATGGTTGACTTTTCCAAGCCTTTTAGTCTGCACAAAGCTGTTGGAAAGTGTCCATCTGATAAGAGGTTCCCATGGGCATGCTTTCAAAAAAAAAAAAAAAAGTGACAGGCAACAAATTGGCTTTAGACACCTGTCGTAATATCGAAAGGCCAGTCATTTCTCTCTTCTACACTTGTCTCCAACTGGTATTAGCAGTAAATTATTAAAAGTGAAGATAATGAAAAGTTATCATTTAATTAAAATAACAATGTCTCTCTATATACTATACAGACTAAAGAATGACTTCTGTACAGTTACATGGGAACTCTCACATTTGGCCTGTAAAAACACAATGATGTCCAAAGCGAGCAAAAGCAACAGGGTTATAGTTCAGCTGCAGTATTTTCAACAAACTTTGAAAAGGAAGGCCAAGAGGAAAAAAATATTCTTTGATCTCAGGCACAACCCTGCCTTGAATGAAAAGCAATATCAAAAGTCTTGTGCTTGGGCAAAGTGCAAATTCTAATTAAATCAAGACCACAATAAACTCCTACAAAGGTCTCAAAAATTTAGCCTTGCCTTTTAAAACCATCCATATTTAAAGTCCCAGTAAAACAGAGATGTTAAATTAAACTTGAAAATGCCTGGGGCAAGGCTAGGATTAGATTCAGGTGTTTGGCCTATGCCAGTTTATCAAGGCCAAATATGAACTTTGAGATAAAATTACCACTAATTTGACTGACTAACTTGCTGATAGGGCTACCTTTATTAATTCTCTGTGAGAGGAGTAATCAATACTAATATATGTGACATTTATCACATAATTATCAAAAATGTCAGAGTGAAATGTCTAATGTCATTGACAAAATATTATTTGATGTCTTTTTTTAAACAAAATGTTTAAGTGTTGGAGAAAATAAATAACGGAGGATGACTAGCAATCGAAGTAGGTGAGAATACACCCCCGCCCCCCCACACGCATTCTTACATGAATCTGTAAATGCACAATTTTACTTTATTTAATGCTCAACATTCACACTATCGACAGCTTCTCCTACAGTATCGTGGCTTATACAGTATGTTTTCATGATACCTGTTGTTGTTATTGTCTCAAATAAACAATACATACACCACACTACAGTATGATTTTTGAGCAAGATTCTCTTCTTTCCATTGCTCTTGCACTGGAAGCAACAACACTGCCCAGCCAGTCTTCTAACATGGAATGATAAAAACTCCTCCCTAAGGCAGCACAGCCTGGTACCGTGCTGTACCAGAATAATACTACTGGCTTCAAGTCATACAGGTCATCTACTGGAAGAGCTGACCACAAGCCCATTGTGAAAGGATGGCGTTCTTATGCTGCATTTCTTTTGAACTTGTCAGCTTACAACTCTAAGATAGAAGCACATTCCAGCAACTGATAGTCAAAAAAAAAAAAAAAGAGGCTAAGAAAAAGCTGTCAGTGGATCACAAAATGCACAGTTTGGATTATATCACAGTTTCTGAGTCACTGAAAAGATTATTTTTTGGATCATAAGTGAATAAATACAACTTTGCTTTGCTTTTATTACTTAAAGAATGTTTGATAATCTGCTCTCTGTTAATAGCTGATTTTTTTAAAATGAGTAATAAGTTCCCATGGTGGAAAAATGCTATATGTCCCCTGCCATGGGGAGCATCCTCTAACTGGTAACTGCCAGGCACAATAACGTGGTGCCTCTCAGCAGGACTGTTTTGATAGGACCAACTGGGACATTTTTGAACAACCAGACCTGGAAGTGTTTAAAGACAGTGTCCTGTGTTATATTAAAAACTGCATAGACACTGTTAGCATGGACAAACAAATCAGGGTTTACCCCAAACAGAAGCCTTGGATGAACTGGGAGGTCAAGCGGCTACTGAGAGAGAAGAACACTGCCTTCAGGACAGATGACAGGGCTCTCTACAGTGCGGCCCAAGCTTACCTGAAGAGAGGCCTCAGAATGGCCAAATTGGACTACATGAGGAGGTTTGAAGACCACCTGGACAGCAACAACAGCAGACATGTGTGGCAGGGACTCCAACATCGTATCAACTATGGCTGAAGGCGATGCCACGCTGGCAGAGGAGCTGAACCTCTTTTTTGCCCGCTTTGAGAGGCAGCAATCAGACACAGCCAAACTGCACCCTGTGGCCCACAGCGCCCCCACCCTCCCCTCCTAATGCAGCTCCACTTTCTGAGTATGAATTATATTATGCAGTAAAAGACAACATCCCCGGACGTGTGTTGAAGGACAGCGCAGCCCAGCTGGCTGGAGTCTTCACCAGGATCTTCAACCAGTCTCTGGCCCAGTCCACTGTTCCACCCTGCCTGAAGTCCTCCATCCTAGTTCCCCTGCCTAAGAAACCCAACATTACCAGCCTCGATGACTACCGGCCAGTTGAACTCACTCCCGTGGTGATGAAGTGTTTTGAGAAACTGGTACAGGGACACCTTATGTCATTCCTCCCACCAACATCTGACCCACAGCAGTTTGCATACAGGGAAAATAGATCCACAGAAGACGTCGAAGTCCATGCCCTCCACGCTGTGCTATCCCATATGGAGCATCAGGAGAGCTATGCATGGCTGCTCTTTGTGGATTATAACTCTGCATTCAACACCATGATTTATTGATTTATTTATTTTGTTTTCTAGTGGTTATGTTTTTATATAGTTTTATTTCATAAGTTATGTTTTTTTATTGCTGCACTGACTGGAGGTCACTCTAAAATTAGGATACACACAGTATAGATACCGGCTTTCATCAAACTCGATTTGACAGTTCTAGGTGAAAGGTTATCCAATCAGAAGCTTTGTCCCGGCCCCAGAGCTGTGTTTTTTGTAAGAGAGGTGCAAAAACAGGGGGTAAAACACCTCACAGCTGTTCACCCCATCTCCCAGACTCGCTGCTTTATAAACCGCTCTGCTTTTCTGCTGTGTTGTACCTCTGAAAAATCATTTCCTTCAGCAAGCAGCCTGTAATAACGAGAGAGAAAAATGGCTACATCATCCACTCCTATTGAAAAATTATACGGGGTTATCAGC
>NW_018127919.1:4118367-4118626 GCF_001952655.1 Monopterus albus
CACACCCCCTGCAACCTTCCAGCCGCCCCCCTCAGCCCTGAAATAAATAGAGATGGATGTGCTCCAGCGACCAAACTCTTTTACGTTTTTTCATCAATAATGATTCCTTCCAAGACTGAACCTGCTGCTCCTCAGCCCTGTCCCGCTTCATCCACGGACTCTGAATTCGAATATCTGCTCCAGTCTGTCAGCAGGAGCAGCGAAGAGGAGGAAGAGTCGGAGGGGGGGGAAGAGGGGGAGGAGGAAGACAGCAGCCACC
>NW_018127919.1:4118671-4119562 GCF_001952655.1 Monopterus albus
GTAGCCAGAGCAGCGCCAGTAGCACCCCGAGCAAGGATAACAACGAGGAGAGAGAAGCGTCTCCTCAACCGGCCAGCACAACCCCGATGGATCTTGACACAGTGAGCGAGGAGTCTCAAAAGGGGTGTGATGAGGAGAGCGGCAACAGTAACCCCTTGAGCAGCGATGACATTGAGGAGATGGTTCTCTCTCCTCAACCACCCCTCACGGATCTTGACACGGTCCATGAGGAGCCTGAAGTGGAATGTGACCACAATTTCCAAAGACAAAGCATTTCATGTGGAAAAGATTTTGAGTAAATGCACGATAGCAGGGGTCCCGCATGTATTGGTTAAATGGAAAAACTGGCCCGACAAGTTTTTAACAGTTATGTGAAAGCATTGGATGTGGTAAACGTGTGAAACATGGCTAGCTCTGGTTTTTACATGACTCTGCCCTCAAACGCGAGCACAGATGTCTTTAAAGATAACTCAGCTTCTCAATTTCGCACGGATCTTGCACGGCCCATAGATTTAAAAGGGGACTGGGAGGTTGCTCTGACAGATTTTTGTCATCCAAATACGTGGCTGACCATACCTCCAGAAGGAGACCATTTTTATTGGCAAGACACATGGCAATTCGGCGTGCCGGAGCAGCCTGACGTTCCACTCCCAGCGGATGAGGATAAATACAAAGTACACCACGAGCGGCTGGGGTACGGATCCTACCGTAAAGAGAGCATTTTGAATCCATTGAATATTCATTTAAAAAAGATTAGATCAGACATCAAACTGAGTTATGACGGATATAAGCGCGTTTATATGTGGACAGGGAGCGGATGCTACAAAGTAAAATTTTCAGCACCCTTAAATTACATACTAGGCATGGAAAGAGATAGATGGTTTTCTACAG
>NW_018127919.1:4123987-4125199 GCF_001952655.1 Monopterus albus
GCTATGGTAAACCATGAGGCCTTTACAGGGAGGAGCGATCTAAATCCTTTCAACTTTATACACGTGGATCTTGAGTTCCTGGCATTATGCCAAGATGGGAGGCAGATCCCAGCAAAACCCTTCCAGCCTCAGTTTGAAAACAACCTTTCCGTGAGAGAGTATTATAACCTGATTACAAACACCTCACGCCATCTGAAAGATTATCCGATGTGCTTCAATATAAAAGATTTTCAACAAGGCTACACACTGTTTGCTTTCAACCTAGCCCCGCACCAGGGCACCAGCCCTGTAGCCCCTGTGAAAACTGGCACTCTGAGGCTCGAGATGAGATTCAGAGTCCCCCTCCCCCACACAGTCACACTGATATTCTATGCATGCTTCGACGCGATTTTAGAGATTGACTCTAAAAGAAATCTACTAACGGATCATTAGGAAGGAGCACGAAAATGAACGGACTTGAGCTGGAAAACATTTTATCCCCCTTATTGGGTAGTGCGTTTCAAGGCATGTGGGCATCGGACGAACTGTCTCTACACACTTTCAACAGACCAGCGTATCTGATAGTGAATACACATCCTAGACACATGCCCGGTGAACACTGGCTGTCGCTAACTCTGGAAGAAAACGGTGGAAGCACATTCTTTGATTCTTTTGGCTTTGCACCCGATTTCCCCTATTACCCTGAAACAATTTTACATTTTCTGCAGAGAGGGAGTAGGGTCATTTTGTACCACAAAAAGCAGCTGCAGCATTCTTTATCCGCGGTGTGCGGACAACGCTGCGTGTTTTACCTGTTTCACAGAGCTAAAGGGCTATACTATCAACAAGTGCTGAAGCTGTATGGAGATAATGTATCCAGAAATGATCTTATGGCAGCGGATTTTGTAAAAGCTTATGAAAACTGCATAAACTCTTGCTGTTCCTATCCCTCATCTATACAGTGTGTGTGTGTTCTTTATGCTCGTTTTCATTATGTCACAAACTTATACAAGAATGAAAAAGATAAAAATGTTTTGTTATTCCTAAACTTGCTAGAGTTTTTGTTTTAACATTATTTTAGTCATTAGGTTTTGATATCATGTTATGTTTTCAATCTTTTGTTATTCACTAGATAACTATCTCTTTTTATTTTAATATTATTTTATTCATTATGTTGTTTTGATATCATGTTATGTTTTCAACCTTTTGTTATTCACTAGATAACTATCTCTT
>NW_018127919.1:4136102-4136772 GCF_001952655.1 Monopterus albus
ACCATAATAATGGTTGTGAAATAGGAACATGTATAACGGCAGATCATTTGGAGCGCTAGAGGTTTGAAATACATTGAGATGTTCTTTCTCGGTTCTGTAAAATACTATGGGCAGGGAATAACCAGCGTTTTTTCCTGCAGAAAGTGTGTCCTAAACACGTACATGCAGGCCGAGGTTATGGTGGACCGTTTGAAAGGATCCAGACCCGTTTCGGTTATGAAATTTTCTCTGAAAATCATGCAAGCTTTCAAAAGAATCATAGTGTCATTTATATAATATCTTGCAGCCTCCTTTGCAAAATCAAACGTGCCGTGACGCACGGTGGAGTACCAACTCATAAAATCTTCTCTTTTCTTCTGAGTCATTTGATTACATCCCTAGTACTCTGGCTCCGGATAATCCCCGACATAATTCAAATTCTCCACTGAGCTGAACCGGTGGGGAAAAAAGCCTTTGGCAGAATTTGTGAAGCCGAGATATTTTGGGAGGCATGCTAGGGGGAAATGGAGAAAAGATGCAGAGTTGATAAACCTTAGTTGAAAGTCTGGTTCTGTGAATAATATCAATTCTGAACCCTGAAGAACCAATTCGGGTTTAATCCCCACAGACAGCATAGTGTTGACTAGAATATGGCCGTCAAAGCCTTTTGAATTGTGAGCTAAAAACACCG
>NW_018127919.1:4137407-4138388 GCF_001952655.1 Monopterus albus
GTCGAGTCACCTCTTCGAATTTTTGTATGTGTGTAAAACCCACAGGCGTATGCTCGGTCAGACCCGCCTGTCTCTGGAACTCACGCGCTTTCTTCTCCGCCTTATCATCTCTCATTTCAGGAAATATGAGATGCGCAAGGTTGATTGCAAAGCAAAGCTGGTTATCTCGATTTTCAACCATGTACAGACATTTCTGCTTCTTCTGAACTATTTCACAATTTAAGGTTTGTCTCAGCAAGTGCTTAGAGCCGCCCCCGCCATTAGGATTGGCAACCGTCTGTACAACCAGCTCCAGACTCCCATCTGTAAGGATTGAGAAATTGGATTGTATTGCCTGGTCTAACAGATCTTGGAATTGCATGAGATCGATGCCATCTGAGGCATTGGCAATTACAGAGACGTTTCTCCGAAGTGCATCCCCCCTTAATTCAAGCTAGAGAAGATCTCCCGGGTTACACCTGTCTAACGCTTGTTGGACCAGGTCGGAGACAGACCCCATGACATTACCGTAGAAATTTCCATAATTTACTTCAGGCTCTTGATCGATATTTAACAAGCGTTTTATTTCAAAGTTGTTGAATCTCGCTCTAGTCACGGTCATTGTTTCAGCAAAGCTTCTGATTGGTTCACGCGTTACTTGCTCTGGTGAGGAAGAGGAGGGGGAAGGCTGTTGATCGTTTTCTGGCTGATTCTCTTGTTCATTGTGAGTGTTATCGTGGGAGCCCGAACCTGTCTGGTGTTGAGATGAGTGTATTCGGTCCAGCAGATTGTTTACAGCCTCTTCTAATAAGTCAAAATCAGAGGCGCTTGCCTGGTGTAGAAGAGAAGTATCTGGTGAATCGTCACCCCCATCTTGTGTCGGATCCCTGTAATTATACTCTGAGGATGTATTTGGTGAATTGCCTGAGTTGCTTTGCGGGCTAGTGTTTATCAGTAATCTGTTTATTAACACGTCTAATTGATCAAAATGAGCTGCGTTTA
>NW_018127919.1:4139152-4166001 GCF_001952655.1 Monopterus albus
GAAACGACATGTTAAAAATATGGGTTAATGGTTTGCATATCCCCTCAATTACCCATTTAACAGTTGTCATAGTGATACCATCACTATCACTGGATGATTTATTACCACATTTGTTCACTATCTCTATAATTTCCTTTTCAACGATGGGCTTCAGAAACATAGAACACATATTCCTTTCAATTGTACTGTTATTTATAATGACGGATGTATCATCTGTACAAATGCTTCTTGCTAAACCTTTCACCTAGAACTGTCAAATCGAGTTTGATGAAAGCTGGTATCTATACTGTGTGTAAGGATTATCTTATCTTATCTTGCTATCATGGAAATATGAGCCTATTTAACTTGATACTTTATCACCATGCATGTTCCTGTGAACATACAACAGCTTTGTCTGTATCTTTCCACTGCAACTCAGCAGTGACATTTTAGGGAATTATTGGTAAAGTTAACAGCAACAGTAAAATGTTAAGGTGAAATTAGTCTCAAAAACTAAACTACACCTCACTTTTTACTACAAGATTCTAGAAAATACTGATCAGAATTAAGTCAATCCACAGGATTCAAATGAAACACTGTGCCTTGTAAAAAACTAAAATACAAACGGAAGCAAAAGTCATCACACAGCCCATATCCCTTTTTCTGAAACTGATTTGGGTAGATAGTTTAAAAGAAATCTGGCAATCTTTGCATACCATGTGCCATGGCTTTCCACTTTGGAAGTCAAAAACAAAAGTTAGTGTTACGTTTTTCTGGACTGCAAAAAACAAACAAACAAAAAAAACTGTCCACAGCTAAAATGATCTTGTGCAACTCATCCAGTAGTTCTCCACACAACAATCAGAGAAAGGATATTGTGTGGAATTGTGAAATAAGCTTAGCTCACAGACCAGTGTAGCTTTTGGGCTGGCTTTTATAGACCGAAAGAAAATATTAAACTAACATTAGGTCTTAAAAACAAAATGGCTTCAAGACTATAAAGACCTCTAATTTGTAAAAAAGAAAAAGAAAAAAAGCCTGTTATGTCTTTTCAAGCTCTAGCAAACAGAGACCATTTACTTCTCTATTTCTACCTCCCAAGTTTCAATGCAGGTAAGAGCTTGACACAAAGGCCTAAAATGTATCTTTATAAAAGAATCACATTCCATGTACTGCTTAACTGCTAGTTTGAGCCTATGCTATTTGCTTGCAACATTAAATGACCAGGCATGTAATAGTGAGTGGTTGTTAAATGTGGCTAACATAGCTGCTAATGGTAGCTACTTAATAGGCAAATGTTCCTGGAGAATGTTCCAGCCTTTATTCTTGTCTTGAGCCCTCAAAACACTTGTTTGGAACATAGTGGGACTGCATTATGAACTCTCAAAGTTAGATGCAGGTGCTAGCACAAAATCCTTACTGTGGGCAGATAAAGATGCCACTTATTTATCAAAATTCAGACCCAGCAAAACACAGAACACAATAAGACAGTACCACCATAGTTATCCAGAGAATGATAGAGAGGACACAGACTAAAAGAACACGCTTGCTTCATAGCAATCCTGCAGGAAAATAGCTTTTGATCTCCTGCACATCACTGTGCAATGCTTCAATGACTAAAATAAGAAGAGCTGATTCCAAGCTGCACTGTAAATGTTGTTGCAATGATAGAAACAGAGTTAAGAATAAGTACAGCACAATGCTAGTATGTTACTGTCAAACAATAACAACTGCTCACCTTTCCACACTGACAAAAATAATTGTGCAGCCAGATGACAAATTGCAGTTCTCCTAATCCAGGGGTCAGCAACCTTTACTATCTGAAGGGTTGTTTTTGGCCAGAAAGAGAAAAACAAACTGCCCTGAGCCCCAAAAACTATTCAAGCCCTTTGTATGCAGATACTAGAGGCTATTAGTTAAATTACCTACCAACATTACAAATAGGTCTAAGTAAGCATTCATACATGCTTTTGGTTGTTTATGTTTATTTCTTTGACTTTTACAGAGTTCACAACAGCCTCACAAATGTTCATTTGTATCAACTCAGTGATCCATGAGAGTTCACATACCTGCATAGCAGCACTGTCTACTCAATGTCATTCCCGATGTTTATTTCATCACAGGTAAAAGACTATGCTGGAGCTGAGCTTATGTCCTCAATTTGCAGATTGGTGATGTGTTGCATTTTGTATGGCCCTGTCTTTCATGGTCTTTGTAGAGAGAGGCATATTTTTAATTTTCTGAAGTAGAGATGGGCCCGATCCAATCCTATATTGGTATCAGGTCTGGTATTGATGTCATTCACTCATCGGATATCGGACAGATATTGCACATTCTTTTTCTTTTCTTGTTCTTTCAGTCTTGTTTACTTGTTGCCTTACAGAATGCATGTGCGTACATGCACATTGACGACCCCCATACCAGAGTCAAATTCCTCATGTGTTCAACACTTGGCCAATAAAGCTGATTCTGATATAATGTATGTACTGCCAACCAATAGGGTGGCACTAAAGAAAAGGTCAAGGGGTAACCAGAGTCATTAGCATTCATCTTGTGGGCACCATGGATATTTCAAAGCAATACATCCAAAAGTTGTCAAGACATCTCATAAAAAGCTGAAGCTGTCAATGTTCTGTTGCCAATAGAAAAAAAGTCAGGGAATCACCAATGTCATTAGGATTCATCCTTGTGAGATCATTAATGTCTGCAAATTTCATAGTGATCCATTGAATATTTGTTGAGATATTTCAGTCTGAATCTAAATGTTTGGCAGACAGACACTGCCGACATTGGCCGTATTGACCAGATCAACATAACAAAAGGTTAAGTTCTTCATCCATATTGTGAACTTTTTGACCCTGTAAAAAAGCCTAAGTTTAAAATCTTATTATACACAAGTCATCATAATACCTGTCATAATACCTATAATAAAACATACCCTCTAATGTTGTCATAGTAATCATCAATATGAGTTTTATATTTAATGGACATTTAAAAGAATGACATTAATCTTCTCACCTACATTTTTGTCTTCAAATGGACAAGTGTATTTTCCAAAATGCCGAACTGCTCCTTGAAATCAAAAGAGAAACTACTGCAATGATAAAAGGAGGTATTTCAACTTTATTTTTAAAACATTATTTCCATAATTACTCTGCAATTTTACAAGCATTATACTAATAGTTCCCAATTTGTACTGAGAGAATATTAAAGTTGTATGTATTCCCTCAGTGGTACAGTATGTGCTGCAGTCATTTAACTTTGCAGCATCAGGCAATGAGCCAAGGTAAAGGTCCTTGATGACAGATTACTCAAATGGTGGGAGTTATTCCAATAAAATTTTGTGGCTACCTATTTCCTGAAAATTGCTTAAAGGGTTTTTCACAGTCTAATTCTGTATTATTCTGCTCTCCCAGCACATTCAAACTAGAATTACCGCATTGTGGTTGTATGCCTCTGCCAATCAGCCAAATTAATGTGAATGGGACAGATGTGAGGTCACTGACCTTGACCTTTAGCCATCAAAATCTAAGCAGTTCATTCTTGAATCTGTAGGATATGGTTCGTATTACCATTGCTAACTCTGAGAGACGAGGAAGTCCAAGTAACTTCAAAACAGTGCTGATTTATTCAAAGGATCACAGGTAAAATTAACATTACACGCTCAGGTATCTTGCACCTCCAAACTGCACGCAGGCAGATGTAAGATGAAAGACCCTGAACCCACCAGGCCTATACATTATATCCCCTCGGTTGGGCTAGCCCCATACTACACAGGAACGTCAACCGAGACGTCTCTGTTGCCAGCTTTGCAGCTGGTCATAGCAGTAGTCAAAACATGAAGCAAATCAATGTGTGTGTGTCTGTTGGTTAAGTGGTGTGTAGCTAAAAACATTCTCACGACCTCTAGTACATGTCGTGACTTAAACATAAGAACATATTATGGCTAAGGCTACAGTTATACACGTCATAATAATAATATTAAACACCCTGTCTGCTGACAGTCATCAACTCTTCGCTCTAGTTATCCTTGACCAGATGTACCCTGTAGAAACTCATAAGCATGCCTAAGCATTTAACAGTCTAACTATACATCCCATCTCCACTAAACATTTCTAATACATAAAGTATCTATCCAATATCTATCTGGCTAAAAATACCTAACAAATCCAAGTCCCAAATTTGAAGAAATTCCCTCTAGATGTTCCTGAGATATCACATTCACACAAATGGGACAAGCAGACGGTTGGTTGGATGGACAACCCAAAACCATAATGCCTCTGGTGTGCAGAGGCATAAAGTTGCAACTGAGGAGTGAGGAGCAAGAAGTAGGTGGAGTGGCCTCGCTGCTACATAATATAGAGGGTCAGAGGACAAGGGGGAACACTGACAACTCCTCAACACACAGTAGTATGGGCAGAGTCAGAGTTAATAGCCTGCCAGAATTTCTCTTTCTCTGCTGGAGAGAGAGAGTCTGGTGGAGCCTTGACAGTCACTACCACTGACTGTATAAATGACTGACAAGATGTCAGCTCACCGAAGTGAAGCCACTCAAAGTTAGTTGCCCCCTAGTGGCCACTTGCATTATAGGTCATAAACTCCGCTCCCTCCATGTTAGTAGATGAGACTTGTATGCCTACATGTTGTGTGCAGTGGCTCTGCTGAGCAAATAATCTCATTTATATGCAATGGAATCTTTGTTTTTCAGCTTTTATCATGCTTGCTAGTGCTAATGGACTAACATAGTTGACAGTGGTGCAACCTAGCAAAATAGACCTCTTGTCTATTTTGTCACAATTAGATATGGGTCTGACAGAAACTGCTAAATTTGACCAGAAAAAATTCATTCTATATAAATGTTGTTGGAAAAAATCACCTGTATTGAAAGGGTTGTGATGAGATTTCATGCCACAAGATCTCGCAATAATAAAATGTGATGATATTTCTCATTGATGCAAAAGCTGTCTCACGATATCAGAACATAACAGAACCAGACCAGCAGCCAGTATGACGGGGTGAGATGGCAAAGTGATGACAAGTTCACATTATTCCAGCAAAAATGTAACTCCCTGCTGTGTATTAATGCATTGGGCTGCATTGGTTGGGGGGTGAGGGGTTTTGGGGGGCTAGTGTTGTAGGCATGTACAATATGGTCACATTGTAACAAGTCAATGTGAGTGGCTTCATTCACATTTCCAGCCCATGAGTTTCCATTGTCTTATGGTTAGCCATGCTGTTAATGTAGCCTACTTTACCTTAGCACCAATTCTACCACTCTTTAACATCCAGTGAATAGCAGCGAATGCCCCATGGTCATCCACGTCCTGATCCTTTCCTGTATGTGATTGGTCAACACAGTGTCTTTTGCGGATAGTGTCATCATCCTGTGCATTGCAGTGAGGGTGAAAATAGCAAAGGTCGACACACACATTATCAGTTAGAAGTCAGAAGCTCATGCATAGTTCATGTGAAATCATACAGGAGAGAAGCCAGTCATTTTGTGGCAAAACCTTTTACAGTGCTGCATATTGTTGTCTTTTACTGCATAATATAATTCATACTCAGAAAGTAGAGCTGCAGTGACATTCATTACAAGATAATTAGTTAAAACATTTCAAAATGTACCTGCATTGTTTTGCATTTTGTGACATTCAGTCAAATAAAAGGCAATTTTTGCACTTATATATTTCGTCATAGAAGATTGCTCAAAAATAGTGTTATTGTCTGTTAATATCGTCTGGTCTCATTCTCATGAGCCAAACACTGTGTATCATCTCATCTCGTTAGCTATGTGGATTGTCCCATTCATATTGACAGCATATTTCAACACAATTCCAAGTAAATATGTGCACAGCTGAAAAACATGTTTTTAGCTACCCATGGGGAAGAAAAAAGAAAAATGATTTAAATAAACATTTTTTGAGAAGTCACTGGTAAGCACAGTAACACAATAACTACCAAAAGCTATTTATTAGAACAATGTTAAAATGTCATCATTGATCATAGTCATTAATGGCTTTTGAATTTCAGGCTGCCAGTCAAACTCTAAATGACCTACTCTGCATACAAATATGAGTTTGGGCAAAGCATTACATTCAATGATTTTTAAAATGAATTATAGATAGATGGTATGCCATCTGCAAGTTCCTCCCATAAAATGGGTTTTCAGCTAGAATAGGTTGCATTAGGCAATAAACAGAATAAAGTTATCAAGGTGATACTGCCCTTGATAGAGAAAGGAGAGTGATTCTGTGGCTTGCTGCAAGTGCAGCAGATTGAGATCTATGAACACATTCAAGAGGGTTTATAATGTTTCGCTTCAGAATTTGTTCAATAAATGATCTTAGGCCAAGCAAAGGTTAACCCCATATGCATAACACAGCCACTCACTGTGGGCTTACACAATTACCTCTGTTATTGATCATGTCAAAGAAATAAAAAAAAAAAGCTTGTTTTTGCTTTGTAAGAAAACACCCCAGTTATTTAAGTGAATGTGTAGGTCAATGAGCCATTTTGATTAATATATCATGATAATTGATGTGTTTTGTTTTGGTGTCTGCGTTTGTGGTTGATGTCTTGCACTGGCTGTGTTATGTGCCTGCAAACTTGTTGCCATGATGAAAATCCAAAATAGCATCAAAGCGTCTGGCTTTAGAGGAAGTGTGCAAGTGTTACCTTATTTATTGAAACTTTTTTGAATAGCTTGGCACCTTAGGTGATGTGTATATACTGTAACTGTTTTTGTCTTGTGTTAAGCTTGGCACCTTAGGTGATGTGTATATAACTGTTGCCTTGCGTTATGTGCCTGCCCTGTCTTTTTTTCTGTATGATTTTCTGTATACTATGTAAGTGTTTTACCTTGTTTTTACAGTACTGACCTTAACCTATAGTACTTTTACCATCATTCCTTCTCTGAAATTGTTAGTTTGTTATACTAATGCTATGTGTGAAATGAGAGAATTGTATTTTCATATTTCTGCTTTACAAGCAGATAATTTTGAGCAGATGACACTCTTACTATCTCTTTATTACCATGTTATATTACCAAATACACTGCACAAGAAGATACTTGGCATACAAAAGTGTGAAACGAAGAACCAGTTTCACAGATCTGTGGATCACCAATTGAATGTTTTGGTGGTATAATACTATACTGTAATGTATTGTTCAATTAAATTGATTTTAGTCTGTTAGTTTTCTCTGACTTTTTTTAGATTTCTGATTTAAACATTATCATTGATCTTACAGTAAATGTTACATAACAAAGAGCATTAGTGGCTATATAATAAAAAATCTGATAAATAAAATACCTCAATGAAACGTGGTTTACAATTCATCCTGCAGGTTCCAGAGACTCCTAAAATATTTTTGTCTGAAAAGATCTCTTCAGCTTAAGGAGAATGTGAATTTTCAGAAGATGCATGTAAACACCTCCACAAATCTATGCAGACATGGAAATGCCATCCAAGGCAAACATTTGGGTCTTAACTTGTTCAGAAATGAAAAGCATGTATGCAAAATTTCATTATGGTCAATAATGATGTCTTTTCAAACACTGCAATCTCCCTTTTAGTCCATTATAGCTCACATAGGTAGTCAAAAAGCTTAGGTAAGGAAAGAGGGGTGTACACTAGGCGATACACAAATAAAATATAAAAAAAGGTTTTGCAATTCAATGAGATGTTTTTGTTTACTTCAAATTTTCACATGTCAGCACAGAGCCACAAACCCTCATCTGTTTAAAAGAACTCAAAATCTATCTAATATACTTGTTAGGACTGATGTTGAAAGAAAGAAATATTTATCAAAGGCTGTTTTCTTTGTGGCACAGTACTGCCTCTGACACGATCATGAAAAACCCTTCACAAATTCAAGCTCGGATAAAGATTTTCATATCAAATCATGCTTAAAATGTCATACAAACAATGTTGTTACAGTGCCCATGCCCCAAAATCTACAGATGTCGGTACCCTTACAACTCACTAAAACAATGTTTCATTCTTCCTGAAAAGTGTTGAAATTAAAAGCTTATTCAAATGCCTGCATGCCTTTGATTTGCCATAGAGCTAAATTCTTCCTACAAAGATCTTTTAAAAGGACTGGCAGCTACCACTCAGAAGTGGTGACAAATAAGTGGATTGTAATGATATGTGAAGCAGACTATTCTCTTCAAATAGTATTACAGGTCTCGTCAATTACATAACCAATCATAAAACCTATTAAAATGGAGAAAGGTATTGTGATGTTTGATATCATTGTGTGCACCATACTTAACAAGGACAAGACAAAGAAAGTCGACAACAAGGATGCACCGATACCAGTGCCGTGGGTTTTGTCCCTTCACCCTGTAGTACTTATACTAAAAGATTTTTCAGTATGACACATTGATACCACTTGAGTATCAGTGAATATCAGCTCATTAGGTGGAGAAGAAGAAATTTCAGCAGGTCTAGGATATGGTAAGTGACGAGGACAAACGTAAAGCCGGCTGCAAACCCTGCTTAGCTGCTCTGTGTCTGAGATGGGAACAAAGGGGCACTCAACGAACACGCACAGCATGGAGTAAGTTGTTTTTTTTACTCAATATGACAATACTCAATATGCACAACAACATTCACCAGTAACAAGAGAGTATGAGCAACTTATCAAACACTTGTTGAACAAGCAGAATACAAACTTCATGAAATTATGTACCCCCTTTCCCTCACCCTCACTGTATCCCAACCTCTATGCTAATGTGTAACAATTTGAACTTAATTTTAAAAACTGTATTGCTTTAGGTGTGTGAACACTCCTTTTTAAGCTTTGGATATTGCTTTTATAACAGCTTTATAAAGTCATAGCAGTCAATGTGGCAGCTTATTAAATGGAGAGTGTTTCATTTGCAGAGCATTTTTACAGTCTTTAGGTTTAAAGGGTGCTTTCACTATCATTACATATTCAGCCATCAATAAGGATTGGAAAACATAAGAAATCCAGTTTCCTGTAGAAAGTGGTAATTAATATTCACAATCTTGTTCAGGAGTTAGTATAAAAAAAAATGCTTTAGAAACTCACATCCCCCATCCCCCCCGGCAGGCACTAACTGTGGTGTCAACAAGCAGCTACTGATTGCCAGTTTAGGGCAGATAGTGATATAGTTAGCTCACAGCTCTGCACATGGGAGGAAAGGTACCTGAAAGCAGGCATGGAAAATGAGTTTCACTGAAGGGGGAATAACATTTTGCAGTAAGCTCGCATTTACTAAAAATATTTTAAATAATAAAATGTGCTCACTTTGTCTCTGGCTTAATTTTTGTCTCTGTTTTTCTTTCTCTCACATATAATGTTGTTTACTATGTGATATCATGTAGATACAGATAGAGATGCTCATGTAGATTGTTTGCACATGTAAACTTCACAAAAAGCTCCAAATAGAGAAAGGATGATATATGAAACCATATAGAGTACTCCTGTATCATACCATTGTATCTGTACTGAAACTGGTATACACATAAACTAAATAATAAAAAAGAAAAAGAAAATTAAAAAGTGTACCATTCAAGCAAAAGATGCTAATATGTGTTCTAGTTTGATGGATATTTGCTGGTAAACATATAAACTGTAAAACTAGAAATCACAAACAGCACAATAAAGACACTGAACACTAAGTATAGTGTGCTCAAGCTTGGTTTCATCAGAAAGCTGTGACAAAATAATAATATAATGAGATAAAGTATGAATTGAAACTGTCTTAAATAAACAAAAGTGAAAACTCTTATTGATACAGTGTGTGTTTAGCTAGCTCAATGGAGGGCCCACTGAAAAGAAATGCACACAGTAGAGGATGATTT
This sequence comes from Monopterus albus, assembly GCF_001952655.1. Classification (NCBI taxonomy): domain Eukaryota; kingdom Metazoa; phylum Chordata; class Actinopteri; order Synbranchiformes; family Synbranchidae; genus Monopterus; species Monopterus albus. The sequence continues at coordinate 4,148,965 of NW_018127919.1, forward strand.
GATGCGACTATTGTAAAATGTTGATGCAGGTGATTTCTGGTGGGCTGATTTAAAGGGTAGACACAGGTTTACAATACATCGCTTGGACCAAGAAACTCAAAAATTGGGCAAAGCAAGAGAGGAAAGCTGGAGTGGGGTTACAGCAAGACAAGAAAAAAACAGCAATAGGCAGGTGAAAAACTTTCCAATACATAAACTGTTATACCTCTGCTACAGAGAATAGCATTACTAGTACATTAAATGATTGAAACTAAACATGAACTGATAAGACCTACCGATGTGTGTTGGTGTGGGATGTGCTTGCGAAGTGAACTAGGCTGAGAGACCTGACTTCCCTGCAAATTGTGGTGGCGCAGGACATGGCTAAAATGCTCAAATTATATTTAATGACCCTAAATTTGTTCAGCTGCCAATGGGGATGGGTGGTTGGCAGTAATTTGAAAGAAATGTGAGATTAAGGTGCCACAAAAATCATTTGGCTCAGAGGGACAAACAAAAAGAGAATGCAGTGGATTGGGTAGAAATGTGCTCAGGTAAATGATGCAACTAACTCAAATAAAGCCAAAAGCAATATAGTATGATATTTAGACATATTAGGAACAGAGGAAGGATGGGAATTTGATGTGGCTTTCTGATCTGCAAGTAAGAAGCTGTGGAGCTGAATTAATGGTCTATGGAAATGTGGCATCACTGGGGAAGAGCATAGAGTTGAGAATAGTTGATATTAAACCAGTTTTCATAAGGCAATAAATGTTAGCCATAGAAGAAATTTGAAAAGTGGGATAAATCTTGTGCCCAGTGTTTAGGGTATTATCTGTAGGATATTATATTTTCTATGGTGCGCCTTGAAAGGAAGCCCTCGTTTATTTTGTTACACATTAATTACAGACTTATAGTTCTGGCTTCTTCTATGCCAAGTACTGTAGCGTCAATGTGTTGCTTGACTGTTGAACAGAACCCCTCCTTTCTGCTACCTCGATCAACACACAGGAAGGAATGATGCAAGAGTGAGAAAAGGGTCAGGAAGAGCTGTCACTATTCCTGTCCAGCCTGGATACTATCTGTACAAAATACTTTCCTCTGGGACTGTGGTCACACATTACCTCAACAGTTTATCCCCATGAGATGTCACACTTCCTAAAACTCACCCGTAAATCCCCCGCAATATCTCACTCCCTTCATTAACATCTTATACCATATTGCCATTTTTTTCAACTATTGTAGTTTGTTATATATTCCTGAATAAACTTGCAATATCTAAACCTCTTTAAATTTCTACCTGCCTAAATTAAACAAAAGAATCTTCACTATATGATGTTAACACCTATATAAAGATTCAGCATTGATGTTAATTTGTGTCACACACCTGTTTATTCCGCATAATTTTTTCATGTTACATTTAAAGGTCGCAAAACCCTCAGCTACAGCTGCAAGCTCAACATGTCACATTTTAAAAATTACATACAGCCATACGATGCAATAGTGTGAGAGATTCATTCCTAGTGATAACAGTTTTTATTTTCCCATAAAACCTTAATTCAACACAGTACAGTTGAGGACTGTAGGGGCTAGGGTACTGTAAACCAGGAGGGGAAAACAACATTGGCACAGCACTAACTAAATATCCATCAAATGTGTTATAGCCACACAAAATCACAGTAGACACTCCCCATAACTGAAGTTCAAGATTCACCTGGAAAACAATTTATCAATTTAGCAGAATTTAGAGTATATACAGTCACTTTACAAAGGATTGACAACCCTTCACTTTTTGCACATTTTTCTGTGTTCTAAATTCATTTTGAAATACAGAGAACTGCACTTGTAAAATGTGCAAAAACTGAAGGGGTGTGAATCCTTTCTGAAGTGACTGTATCTATGCATGTGGAATTCATAATAGTTGAAGGCCTGACATATTTTGACAACTGCATTAACTAATGTGCATGTGATACCATGAACAGTGAAATCATTCCTAAATGTTTTAAGAATAACTGAAAAGAAACTTCAAAAATAACGTAGTATGGCTAAAAGTAATAATGTACATTACAGTCATAATATTCTTGTACTTTACTTTCACTGGTTCATGGTGATATTATATCTAATTTTGCCAGCTGTTTTCTTAAGGGTTTCCAGTCCAGTTTTTTTAATCTACACCTCAGGTGGGTGGGAGATGAAGAACCAAAATAAATGAATAACTACTTTAGCCATCATTAGAAAATTTAGCATTACTCATTTGATATTGGGTCTGTGTAGCGATGTGCAAAAAGCGAGGCTCAGGCCTACAAGCACAGAAAGAAAACGGTCATACAGTATCTACTGACTATATGAAATAATAAAGGGATCACAATCATGGCTGGTGTATTTTAACAGCATCACTGAAGCATTGTCTGTGTTCTTGCCCTCTGTAAGAAAATGACTGGCGACTGAGCCACAAGGATGCCTTTAGAACACAAAAAACAGAAGTAGACAAGCATGATTGTAATCAACTTCAAAAATGGTAGCAGTATAGTACAGTAGAGGCAATCAGTATTGCAATCACCCATATTTAAAGTGAAATAAAGCACTCCACATTTTTTTAAGGAAACTGCATATTCATGTTTGTCATTTGACAGAACTGCTGTGCATGATGTATTTAAGTGGCTCAAATATCCGAACACATGAAATGTTTGCAAAAACACAGCCATGTGGAATAAAAATGTATAGTAAACACCAGAAAGTCCTTCTGCTAAAGAGAAGCATTCTGAGAAAATGGAATCTTGTTTAATTACATTTCTTTTTTTATTGCTAAAAACTTAGTGTCTGCTCTCTATACAGTGTCTATTCTGTGTCTATACTACCTCTGCACTGCTGACACAGAACATTTACATATCACTGAATAATGTTCATCCTATTTGTGCTCTTTTTTTTCTTTTATCAAAATAAAATAAATAAATAATCCCCAAGGTGTATTATCAATGCAAATTTCATATATGCATGTTGATTCTAATCTGTGTAATGCCTTTGATTTCCCTCCTATTTTTCATAACGCAAACTGGGTATTGCATACTGAATAAGATAATTCTCTTCTTAGGCACTCGGAGAGAGACATCCTCACAGACACAGAAACTGTTTACTTTCACCACCCACACACACATGCACACCTCCTTGTTTACATCCCTTTCCGGGTCCCTACATAGACTTACATTAATTTCTCGGAGACTTACCCTATCCTAACCCAAAGCCGACATGTGCTCAAACTTTGCACATTTTTCGTAAAATTCAGCAACCTACTAGTCTGTGTAATGCCTCTGGTCCCCACAAAGCTAGTGTGCTTTCAGTTTTTCAGTCCCCACAAGTATTAAAAAAACAAGGCCACACACGCACAATACTATTAGCAGGAAGCTGGGTGATTGCACTATCAGTGTGTTTGCACACAAAAAATAATACAGATGAATAATTATATATTTCATGTTCCTTTCCTGTGGGTATACAGTAGCTGGTATAGGGCGTACTGTTATGAATCATGTTTTTTTTCATACTATTGTTAATCTGACAAATGAAGACATACTGTATATTTAGCACCTCTTCATGGCAAGCCTTATGTCAAAACAGTGATCTTTAAGAATAACATAACAGAAATGTAGAAAAGGGAATTCCACAGGTACAAGCTTTGAGTGTGCTTGCAGATACTCTTCTTTTCTCTCCGCAGTGCAGAGACTGTCTCAGCTTCCCTAACACTTCTGTGTATCATCCCACATTTCATATTCTCATGGGCTGTATTGTCATACATAGGAAATATACAATTTAGGTTAACCAGTTGTTCCACCAGCTGTCTCAGATTCTCCTTCACTGTCAGCATACTCACAAGTAAGCACACACGTGGACAGAAATGTGATCCTGACTGTTAAGAATTGCTTGTATAATGAGGATGTCATGAATAATACAGTAACCAAGTAATAAAATAGTCATTATTAAGCCCTAACACTCATTAGGAGCTGCTCTTGGTTGCAACACTGTGCACTGCAGCCAGTGTTGACCACACAAATTCACCAACAGTGAGCAGACGTCCTGACCTACTTTTTTCTCTCATAATAATGTTTTAATATATCTGGTTCATTCATTTTTGTCAGTGATTGATGGAGATTTCTTATTCATATCCAGTTATCTGAAACGTCACTTTACTGATATGCTATGATGAATTATACACATTCACTCACTTTTCATAATTTTTATTTAACTTTTTCAATCCAACCAAATACAGTCAGTGTATAAATTGATTACAGATGCACCCCAAACACATAAACGCACACAAATTTGCTACACCATTCTTAATCACTGTGCTTTCTGAATGAAAAAGACATTGTTTAACATGCAGACCCTCTGATACTTGACAGAGAGCAGAAACACTGAAAGCTGCTAAATTTAATAAATATCTTCTTTAACCATGCAAGAAAGAGGACAAGGTCTTTTTTTTTTTTTTCAAGAGCTGCGTGGTGCAGGAGAGTCACTACTGATGACAAATGTAGTTTCCAACCTCTCAGATTGATAAGCAACTTCACAGTATTCGGGACTGCTGCCATGGACACTCAGTATCACATCTAACCAGAGATCAATATAATTCAGTTCCTAGCAACCAGTCAGTCATTAATCTTAACATCAAACGTGCCAGTGGCTATACAGCCTCAGAGTGACATTATCCAATGAGGCATGGCCTAATGAACAGAGATATAATGACAGAAAGAAAGCAAGCAGACATATTCCTCCCACCTTCTTATGCAAGATTCATTTACATTACAGAGACTTGGGTATAAAAACTTTAGTAGAACATTTTCAGCTTTAAAATTGCACATCCATGGTGCAAGTGCATTTCTTTTGTCCTGCTCTGACTGTTGAAGACTGCACACTGGGAAAATTCCTTCCTAATCTGTATGATTCTGATTAAAACATGACTGACCTGTGTTCTTTTATTATCGCTGTATTCAACATTTGACAAATACAAGTACGTTTTTATAAATCTCAACTGTTTCAGCAAATAAGTCTGGTTCAGTGGTAGACCAATCAGACTCCTGTGCTACAGTATGTGCAAAACACAGCAACAAAGTAAAATGTATTTTATGCAGTAATCAGTTAGGAAAGCCTTGTTCTTGTATATAGAAGAAGCTATATATATATATAGCGTCTTATTCTGTCAAATGCTTTGGAAAATACGGATAAATGCGAATCTTCTAATTTGTTTTTCTAAGAAGTTAAGCATTTAGGTGAAGCTGTTTCTGGAAAACTGTATAAGAAGTGCTTGTCAAAGAGAAAAAAAGATATAATCTTAATCTCCCTTGGCTGTACTGTACACATTAAATATCTTCTGGGAGTTTGTTCTAAGCCTGTGTAGAGGAGGTTTGCTTTAGCGCAGCTTATACCCAGTATGCATGCTCTCATCTACATCACATTACAACTCATAATATAAGTAAGAAATTGACACATACAATACAGCACAGTTAAATTTAATTATGGAAATGGTTCAGCCAAGGTTGTTTTCAAAGGTGAAAATGGAACAGCATCTGTTTCACTTGGTATTACAATACATGAATAAACTGGTACTGATGGACATCAATTAAACAACACTTGTCAAGTTCAGTATGATGCATGTACAGCCACCTAGTATGACGCACTTTGTATATTTGATTCCACTTTAACATATGAATTGTCAAGGATAAATTCTGTCCTTCAAAGCCAGATATGAAAACTTGACTAGACTGTTGAGTTCTGACTATATTAGAGACATACGGCACAACGCTATGAATAGAAATGACACATTATTGCTCTATGCATATGAAAGCAAAACTGATCATTTGCCATCACTGATGGAAAAAGCCAAAATAAACTGTCTTTGTTATTACAAATTATTTTCCTTCAGTGAAAGTGTAGCCTGTGTCTTTCTACACTTGCTCAGGTTGCCTAGTTAAAGCCCTCTGAGGTCATGAGAGCGTCTCACTCATGTTGTTCCGTCTTTCAGAGAGCTTTGTGAGCCCCTGTGTACTTGGTATAGTTTTCTTCACCAAATGTAAACACCTGCATCACTGCTGTGCTCCTACTAATTAAAACTCTGTCTGTCTAATGAGAGTCATGCCTGTCAGGCCCCTCTACACACTCAATAAATCACAGCTCCTCAGGCCTGCTTTATCCCACTGTACAGAGAGGACTGTGTGCATTTCTCACATATATACACCTCGGATACTCTCTCCTGCTGTCGGGTTTGTTCTCAGCATTCTCCATGAGAATTCAGTCTTCACCGCTACATTGGCTGAGTCATAACATGGGCAATATAGAGTGGCAGCTCAAACTAGGGTAAATCTTCTCCCTTGGTGGCCATGGTTACAAAGCATGATTTCCCTTGACCATAGACACAATGACACAGCTAAAGTAACCCAATTATATGTATATACACTATATGAGATTTATGTAAAATAGTACTCCTGCAGTCTCAGTGATCAGTGATATATCTAAATTAAAACCAAGTGAATCCTCCACTCCCTTTGCAACAGCACTACACATATTCCCAGTTGAACAAAACAAAAGCTACCAAATTTCTAATGGCTCAACATTGAATAGGAGTAAAAGATTAACACCACACTGGGTGACCACAATAATTGGAATGTCTTTATATTATAATGCAGTATGGCACAATAGTCCTTTAATAAGTACTAGGTTGGTACTATCTTAAATTTTTGCAGACACCATGCCAAAGACTGGAGCTGATAAATTTCACAACAAGGCAAGCGGGTAAGCCTCTGCTTGGATAACACACTGCTTTCAAGAATAACTTAAAGCAACAATAATTGTGCAGTGATATTCTGTTTAGAGTTGGAGAAAAAGAAAGTTGTCTATTGTATATATGCAGTAAAAGGTACTGAAAACATAGTATGACTGATAGAACACATTATATGCAGAGGACCAACCCTACTTCAAAGTGTCATATATTCCACCACAGTGTATTTGCAGCGCCCTCACTTGCTCATCTCAAAAAAAAGGCAGCATTTTACAAACCCCATTCCAGGCTCATAAAATCCAACATGCAGGTCTCCTTTCTGCCACCAGTCACTGCAGTTGCATTCTGTACCATGCAACAGTAATGTACTTGCGAATTGTGAATCATTAACAAACTTATTTCTCGGTATCCACTTGTTATATATAATCTTAGGGCAGAGACACACTAAGATGACATGAAAGACCTAGCACTGACTGTTGCATCTCCTCCTGTCACCTTTGTCTGGGCCAGTTGGGTTGAAAAAGTGGCACTTGAACACACAGCACAGACTACAGCCAACAACCAACAGGCACGTAGGCTATACTGTGTACCTGCATGAGAGAAATAATCTACCGCCAAATTCAACATGGCTGAAAAGCCACTGGCAGGATCCGACAAATGCCAACAGTGCCTGGATACACCATGAAGATGAAGGTGATGGATGCTCACCGAGATTGGCCGATGGCCAGCCATCAGCTTGGTGTGCCACGGGCACACATGATCACGAGACACCTACTTCCTTACTGTTCCTGTTGTTCGGACAAAGACGAGAAAAAAAGCCTATGTCTTGTGTTGCACCAAACACATGGAATAGTTTGCAAAGGGATCTCAAGCGTTCTGAGTTGATACTGTATCTCTGGCAAAATTGAAGTTTGCGGTACATATAACTTTAAGTTTTAACTAAACTTGTTAAAATGATCTATGTAGTTTATTGTTATATTAAACTGTATTTGTGTTGTATTTAATTTCCTTTTTAATATAATAAATTGTTTTAGGTAGTTTATCATAGATACACATTTTTCTTACTTAGAGTTTTATGCACTGTTTTAATCATTAATATTGTTTTATACTGAAATGTTGTATACTGCTTGTTTATCCTATTTTGTCTGTAACTTTTATGCCTCTGTTATACCAGAGCGCCCTCAAAAAAAGAGGTGTCAAATCTCAAGGAATTCTTAGCCCAGTTAAACATAGGTTAAATTGTTTGACCATATTTCACACCAGATATTTAGTCAAATATCTATTAAACAGTACCATGAGTCATTGAAATAGTAAAGACTATTTACACTATGCTACAACTAATCTTCTTTGTGAACACTTATTTTATAAGTGATATATGTAGCAAGCTTGATCTATATCTGCCCTAACATTAAAGTCCTGCTCAGCTGTGTGCAAGCTGAGCACCACCTACAGACATTATACTGTGTAACACAGACCATGCTGTGGCACATTTATTGCAATTGCAATAAATGTGGCCTATTACCATAGCAGAGTGTGACAGATTCTTATATTTGATAGTTAGATTTCATAAGAAAGTAGTTCTTGTCAGAAACAGATAATGAGGGACTGTATTGTGCTCATTCAACCACATTGAGAGTCATGACTAAGTTTCCAGTTCTCCTACATTAGACATTCTCATGAAATAGCATAAGTGCAATGTAAAACAACATCTGGCAGCACCAGTAACCTGCATGAAGAAACACCCCATGAAATCAGTTAGTAGTCTTGAATTCTATTTGAAAAGCAGCACCTCAGAGGCTAGTCTACACTGAAGGTGTTCATGTTTCTGTTTCGTCTCACACATGTCTGATGGAACAAATATATCCATCTATTATCTATACTGTTTATCCTGAACAGGGTTGTGGTGGGGCCTGGAACCAATCCCAGCTTGTGGAAATATGTAAAGTGGGGGCAATTACCAAGGACAAGCGGTGGAACATATGGTAAATAAAAGTGTTTAAATTTTCAGAGATGCGCCATTAAAAAAAGCGCATACTCTGAGCAAAAAAGACTCAGAGGAATTGATCTGTGAATCCTGTCATGCCAGTTTTGGACTCACTCACTGCTATTGTTATTGCTATTGTTCTTCAAGACACTTGTGTAATGATACTGCATATCATCAAGGAATTAGCAGATGTTCTCAGTAGTTTTCCCTGCTGACATTTCACCAAGTTGTATTCCTGTTGCATTATGCAGCAATCTGTCATGAAGAGGATCTGTTGAGCATGCACTCTAAAAACAAATACTTAGATCTGACTTAAAAATTTGAGGCAACATTTTCTAACCACGTAATGAACTTCTTATTATTTTTGTTAGGAAAATGTATTATACAGTAACTGTAACTATCATAAAAAAGCACGGGCTAAATTAAACAGCCAAGAAAATGAATTCATGTGTGCTACAGTGTCCAAAATGATGAACTTTTGAAAAGACCCTTGGCAATTTTAAAAGTATGTCAAAAACCTAGCCCAATAAGCCATTATCTTGAAAAATTCCACTCACCACATTGTCAAGGCCAGTTGGCACTGATTCCCTCAATGATGATGCTGCTCATTCAGCATTTAAAGGTCCCATGGATATTATTCTCTGCTGTTCCTTATACAAAACACAAACAGACCATGATTATTATAACTACAGCACGCACAGCCACTTTTTAATAAAACAAAAATATAAAATTCAAGAGATTCCATGCTACGTCCGTGGGTCACGCCGTTCCGAGCACCTCATCAACAGGCACCGGGGTTGCTGCGGACTCCACCCCTACACGCATAGATGGGCGACGAGGGACACCTGCTCCCAATCATCGTAGCGATACTTAAACACGGAGTCGGTGTGTCCTCGTCGCCAGATAATACTCTCGTCTTTCTACCGATGACTTCGCCAATACAGTGCTCCCGGTATAGTGGTAAATTTTGTACTGTTACCTAGTGTTAGTGACTCTGTGGGCCTCGCCCTCCTGTTCTGAGATACTCGCCTGAAGTGTGTGTGTGTGTGTTCAGTGTCCAGATTAGCGAAGCATTGGCTCTTGCTCTTGCCCATATATCTTTTCTGAGAGTCAAGCCTCTTCCCCCTTCCGGGCTCCCACCTACCTACTCGGCTGTCCTCTGGGACTCCACGTACCCCATTCTGGTTCCGGCTCCTGAGACAACCGTCCGAGCCAACAGCGCTCTCATGTCCAGAACCTGCATTCCCCTATGCGCAGGTCATCTGTTTTTGTACACCATATATCCCACCCTGGTCTGTCTGTTGTCCTTCCTCACGCTCTCTTTCTCTGCTCCTGAACAGTGTATCACATCTCCCCGCCAACCCTGGGTTGCCCGTCCAGTGGTCCAGTCATTACAGCTGCCCCAGCCGCCCGAGACCCGCTACTAATCCCCGCATCCACTCCTCGTGGTCTTTTCTTTCTTTTCTTTTTTTCGCCTCACAATAAATATTTCCCTGACCTGGGTACGAGCCCTGCATCTCCTTGAGTCCTGCCTTTTCTGTTCAGATACGACTCAGCCATAACATGCCCGGTGAATTCCCAGAATGATTCATTGCTTTAGTTTTGTTGGAGTAACATCTTTTTAAAATCAGCTATAAGCTGAAAAAGATACAAAGCATGGATCAACGAGAAGCAAGTTTTATTTATCATAAAAAAATTAATGATCCTAATAGAACATTTCACATTTTCACTTCATCTAAAGTCCAATTTAAAGTTAATATATATTTTACAGTGGGGTCAAACCACACTCCATTGCAAAAGTTGTCATGCAGGGTTTTCCCTATCATAGAGAAAGACTAACTGTTTTCGCAGAGCACCTAAGCCAAATCAATGTAAAAAGGCAACATATCAGAATCAATGTAATAACAATTGTGGGTTATATATGCACTGCAAAATAACAGAGGTGACTTGTTCTCAACATGACACAGATCAGGTTGTGGCTCTCAAGTAGCACACACACCAGCGTTAACTCCATGGCTTAAATTGATAGCAGGATAAAATCAAACTCTGTCGGGTTTGTGAACTCACTGAAGCAGGTGGAGAAACACCCAACAACGCTGTCTGCTGTTATGTCAGTTAATTTCTAAATCTAAAGCACATTTAAAAACATCTCTGTACATAACAGAGTACAATAATTAAAACAACATACTTAAGATAATTAAGACATAAAACAGATAAAAATAAGCAGGGGTCAATAAATTATTGAAGTAGACATGCTAGTGAATAAAAGTAGGTAAGTAGCAAATGTGAAATCTTGCAAAACCAAAGTTACGTTCTAGCCCAAAAGTGAAGATTTATAAATGTGCAATAATTTGGAGACGTGTGTGTTTATTATTGTTGATTGTTTAATTGCAGTGAAAGAGCTCTTGTATCAAAATCTGTGTCGGTATTTGCAGTTGTGTATCAAAATCGGATTGAAACTAAAAAATGTGGATCATCACTAGTTACAACTTTTTTGACATCACCACTGATAGCATACACCCTGGATTTATGTTATAAAAAGGCACGGGACAACCCAAAGATAGATGTTAGCTCAGAACCATCCTGGCAATGGTTGACTATATGGCCTCTGTAACTGTATCACAATTTTAAGAGAGGGAGTAAGTTCATTTGGGGTACACGGCACAGTGTCTATAAGAACATGACAGACTAAAGAAAGAGTCTGGACCGACTTTATAATAATCAATGTCACGAAAGAGTTGAGACTCCAAGTTGATACATCAGCTTAGACGAAGGCTTACTGTAAGATGACATTTAGTTATGCATCCAAATTACTGACTGACAGTTAAGTCAATCTGTACAGTCTGAGAAACAGTTTTATGCTATCGTGTTTGGTTTTACATATTCCTCCCATCTCTGTTTAAAGGCATACTATATCCATGTGGAGAGAAACTAATAAATGTGAAAACCTCTTATAGCAGTACCTCTTAGCCTTCAAAACATGATTCTTCAACATAAAGGCACAACTTCACCATCATCCAAACCTGCACCAAAGCAACACATTTGTACAAAAGTGCAATCATTGGTCTGCATCAAGTTTATACTTCTTTCAATAAAATGAAAGCCAACAATGTATAAAGACAGTAGCTAATTCTGCAAAGACCCCAAAAATCCATAATACACTTATGTATGAGTGAAAAGCCAAATTGTTGCTTTCACTAACTTTTAATCATCATTTTAACCCTTTGATGTGCAACATGGGTCAAAAGTGACCCGGTTGAGGTTTATTTTCTATATCTTTGCAATAAATTAATTTCATCATTCAGTATTCAGGGTATTCCTCAATTAACTTGTTTTTGATCATCATACATCCTTATTTCATTTTTTCCTTTCTTACTTTCTGAATAAAAATCCTTTCTACAAAAGGACCTACCCTTCTAATGCACAACATTGGTCAAGAATGGCCCATATGCATTTTCTATGTTATTTCATGTATGGCTGAGTGTTTCTACGGATATATGTTTGAAATTTTAAAATTATTTTATCATTTGCTATTCCAAGTATGCAGTAAATATCTTGTTTTTCTGTAGCACAAATAATCATTTTAATTCCCTTTCTTACTTTATGAACAAGCACAGCTTTTGTATTTCTACATCAAGTTTCGACACATGGGTCAGACACGACTCATATGCATTTACAATAGTATTTTGCAGGAAACTGTGAAATGTGTTTGTTTCAGACATTTCATAGCTCAGTACAGCTCCCTTTGCACATCTAATACATGTAAGTATTGTTTTTCAATTGTTCTAATATCACTTTAGAAAATATTTGATGGCAATTGTGAAAGATAAATGTACATAATATTTGATTAGGTATTATCAAATATTAGGTACAAGATATTAAAAAAAAAAAATATTTGGAACATTCAACCATAAAATAAATGTATTTCAAAAGATAGAACAAAGAAAAGCTCGGCCAGCATGAAATAACCTGGGAAATGAATGTGTGCATTATAAGTTTTAATAACAGGACTTCATAAAGTCAATAAGTGTAGTCATATCAAACAACCTCATCTGACAGATGTGGAGATGAGGAGATCATCATTTGTTTTTGCCTCCCTTTCTTTCTAGCAGTGCTCATGGCGAGACTGTGCACTGTAGTGAAAAGGGGGAGAAGCATCCTCATTAAAAATAGACAGTTCTATGATGAAGTTGCATGAAAAAACTGAGCTGCACATTCTTTTGACCTTGACTAATGTGCTGCTGCTGTTGTATCACAGGCCAGAATGTAATAATACAATGTATTGTATTTCCTTGATTTCCACAAAGTCTTAGCATGTGTTATATATAAACCACTAGTTTTGAAAATGTTGTGGTGCTGTTTGTGTAGGAAACCCTGACAAACATTCACATAAACACCTTCCTCATAAACACACTCCTTCACTGTACACTACACTCAACCTTTCCAGTGGACCATAACAAACCTCCCTGAGAATGTGGCCACAAGAGAAAAACTGAGCCCAGGTTGAATAGAAGTATAGTTCAAATGGTGAAAAACAAACCAAGGAAAACTTCAAAACTGATTCAAGCTGACCTTTAAGATCAAGGTACAACACTGTCCAGTGGCACCAGAAGTTGCCTTCTCAATGAAAGTGGGCTCTATGGAATAAAAAGAACCCAACTTTGAAAAGAGAAGATTTTTAAAAAGCCTGACTAGAATTTACTAAAGTTAATGTTGACTCAACAGGCATAAGGCTTCTGAGAGATTGTCCTTTAAACACATGAAACAAACAGAGCTTTATGGTGCATCGCATGAGCTCTATGTTCACAGAAGTGAAAATCTTGTGAGACATGAACAAGGCTTAGTTACGTATATTGTGGGGGCTGCTTTGCTGCATCTGACATAAGGTGCCTTGAATCTGTGCAGGGTTCAAGGATATCAGAAGACTATCAATGCATTTTATAGAGAAACACACTGCCAAGAGCTCTGTCTCAGTCTCAGGCCATTGCTCCTTCAACAGGATAATGGCACAATACATTAAAAGCACTAAGAATGGATGAGAAGAAAACACTGGAGCATTCATACTGAGTCCTGACTGTAAGCCAACTGAACATCTATGGAAACAGCTGAAGCTCACTGCTGTGGGAAAGCACCCTTCAAAACTAAGAGAACTGGAGCAGTTTCCTTAAGAAGAATGTAGTAAACTACCAGCTGAGAAATGCAGAAGCACCCCTAAGAGCTACAGAAAGCACTTGATTGCAGTGATTGCCTCAAAAGTCTGCAAAATATTGGATTAAGGGTCCCAATATATTTTCCCATGCCATTTTCATTTGTTGTTTTATCTAAACTATAATGTTTCATTGAAAATGAAAACTAGCGTTGATCTTCGAAATCTGCTGCCAGCCCATCTTGTACATGGAAATCCAACTAGGATGAGCGAGAAGGCCCTGTGGTGAGAACTGAAAACAAAATCCATAATAAAACGAACTGAATCCAAAGCCAGCCAGCATCTACCCCTAGCCCACTGCAATTATAGTCAACCCAAACCATGGCATAAATAAAGGGTCATGCTGTGCCTCTGGACAAAAACAAAGGCCACAGGGTCATAGCAATAAGCCTGTCTATCATACAGCATGATGTTCAGCCCAGATTGGGTTTAATAAAGCCCACTGACTCATGTACTGAATGGGATATGACTCCAGTGGAGCATCTGTTATGGATTACTGGGATTTATTCCAGGAGTATATTCAGCAAGGGACTTTTCTGCATAAAGCATTTTGGTGTAACCCTGCTTTAAAATCACCAAACATCTCTGATCTCTAACTGCTGATAACAATGAAGAAGTAGATGTATCCACAGATTATTTCATTTTAGCAAAATGTACAGTACTTGCTATTAAGTACTTAAACATTTATACATTCAGAAATGGATGTATGCATTTATTTATGATTTAGCAGTTATTAAAAATTGTATTTATTTTTTATATGAATTATCAGCTATTACTAGCATTATTACACATTTTGTTTGATAAATCCTAAAAAGCAGAAGTAAAGGAATCTAACTGGATAGCAGATTTCTAAGATTTTCAGGCCCAAGCTCAATGACTTCAATTTTGTCAGAGTTTAGAAGTAAGAAGTTACAGGTCACCAGGCCTTTATGTCTTTAACACATGCTTGAAGTTTGACCAGCTGATCTGATTCATTTGGCTTCATAGATAAATATAACTGAGTATCATCTGTATAGCAATGGAAATTTGTGCTGTGCTTCCTGATAATATTGCCTAAAGGGAGCATGTATAAAGTGAAGAGAATTGGACCTAACACAGAGCCCTGTGGAACGTCGTGACTAACTTCAGTTTGTGTGGAACATTCATCATTAACATGAACAAATTGATAAAGATAATCACCTTTATTGGCCAAGTATGTTACACACAAGGAATTTGCTTCCGGTAATGAACCGATGGCAGCCATCTGCAGTGCCAACTCAACCAATGACTCTAACCATCAGGGAGGTTCAGTGTCTTGCCCAAGGACACTTCAACATGTGGACTGGAGGCACTGAGATTCAAAACTTCAACCTTGTGGTTGGGAGACAACTGCTCTACCCACCGCACCACTGTCACCTCCCCATTTGAACCAATTTACAGTAGTGCAGTTCCTTTAATCCCAATAACATGTTCAAGTCTCTGCAGTAAGATGCTGTGATCTAAGAGGACAAGTATGGAGACAAGTCCTTTATCTGAGGCTAGGAGAAGATCATTGGTCACTTTAACCAGTGCAGTTTCTGTACTATGATGGACTCTAAATCCTGAATGAAAATCCTCAAACAAATCATTCTTGTGCAAGTGGTCACATAACTGCTTAGCAACAGCTTTTTCCAGAATTTTAGAAATGAACAGGAGATTGAATATTGGTCTATAATTAGCTAGGACACCTGGGTCAAGAGTAGGCTTTTTGAGTAGAGGTTTAATTACTGCAACTTTAATAGCCTGTGGAACATAACCTGTTAATAGAGAGAGGTTAATCAGATCTAGTATGGATGTGTTGATTAGGGGAAAGACGTCTTTGAGCAGCCCGGTCGGGATGGAGTCCAGGAGACATGTTGATGATTTAGATGAAGCAGTTGTTGATGTCAACTCAGAGAGATCTATAGGAGAGAAGTAGTCCAAGTATAAGTGAGGTCATAGATGTTTTTAAAGCTATTGTAGTAGATGGCACATCCGCGAGAGCTATGGGAATGGTAAGAGCAATTTTTTCTTTAATAGTTGTGATTTTATTTGTAAAGAAGCTCATGAAGTCATTGCTGCTGAGATCTAAGGGAATGTTAAGCTCAACAGCACTATGGCTCTTTGTCAGCCTGGCTACAGTGCTGAAAAGAAACCTGGGGTTGTTCTTATTTTCCTCAATCAGTGATGAATAAAATGTGGTTCTGGCACTATGAAGGGCTTTCTTATATGTTATTAAACTATCTTTCCAGGCTATGAAAAACTCTTCTGACTTAGTAGAGCGCCACCTGCCTATATATAATCCATCCAAGATGCAGTCCCCCACCCCCACCATCGCAAACACACACACACACACACACACACACACACACACACACCTACTTGGACTCATTGAAACCTGCTAAGAAACACTGTAAGCAGTGCTGCCATATTTCACCCCAAGTTAAAAAGTATTATGATAGGTGGGTTAGGTTGAAATGTAGTCATAGAGTTCAGGATATTTCTCTGAAGAGCTTCTGTAGTTATCCTGGCCATTTGCCAAGAGAAATGCCATGGCCCTTGTGAATGACTAAAGATACCCTGGTGGAGGAGGTTATGATGGAGGCCACCTATTCAGAAATCACCAATCCACAGTACAAATTTAATATCTGTACATGACCTAAGAACACATCTATAAAAATATAATCTCCAAGGTGATTATGATTTCTGAATAGTTCTGTTGAAATATATTGAACTTAAGGGTGTTGAACAAAATCAGAGAAGAAGTGATAGACTGGAAATGTTCTTTATTCTGTTAACATCCTGTGCAAGGAGGTGACCCACAGTTAAAATCTTTTTTTTTGTAATTGTGATTGGAAAGTCCCCTCCTTGAACCGCCATCTTATTGCGGTGGAGGGGTTTGAGTACCCGAGTCTTCCTAGGAGCTATGTTGTTGGGGGCTATATGTCCCTGGTAGGGTCTCCCAAGGCAAACAGGTCCTGGGTGACGGGTCAGACTAAAAGCGGTTCAAAAGCCCTTTATGAATAAATTAAAATCAAGGACCGTGACGTCGCCTGGCATGGCGCAGCCGGGGCCCCACCCTGGAGCCAGGCCCGGGGTTAAGGATCG
>NW_018127919.1:4167225-4168095 GCF_001952655.1 Monopterus albus
GGTCGGGGACAGTGCCTCTGGACTGGCAGACTGGGGTGGTGGTCCCTCTTTTTAAGAAGGGGGACCGGAGGGTGTGTTCCAACTATAGGGGGATCACACTCCTCAGCCTCCCTGGGAAAGTCTCTGCCAGGGTACTGGAGAGGAGAATTCGACCGATAGTCAAACCTCGGATTCAGGAGGAACAATGCGGTTTTCGTCCTGGCCGTGGAACACTGGACCAGCTCTATACCCTCTTCAGGGTGGCGGAGGGTTCATGGGAGTTTGCCCAACCAGTCCACATGTCTTTCGTGGATCTGGAGAAGGCATTCGACCGTGTTCCTCGCAGCGCCCTGTGGGGGATGCTCCGGGAGTACGGGGTCCGGGGCCCTTTGCTAAGGGCCGTCCAGTCCCTCTACGACCAGAACAGGAGCTTGGGTCGCATCGCATCGCCGGCAGTAAGTCAGACTTGTTTCCAGTGCATGTTGGACTCCGGCAGGGCTGCCCTTTGTCACCGGTTGTGTTCATTATTTTTATGGACAGAATATCTAGGTGCAGCCAGGGGCCGGAGGGAGTCCGGTTTGGAGACCACAGGATCTCGTCTCAGCTTTTTGCAGATGACGTTATGCTGTTGGCCCCATCAAACCAGGACCTCCAGCGTGCACTGGGGCGGTTTGCAGCCGAGTGTGAAGCGGCTGGGATGAGAATCAGCACCTCCAAATCCGAGGCCATGGTTCTCAGTCGGAAAAGGGTGGCTTGTTCCCTTCAGGTTGGTGGAGAGTTCCTGCCTCAAGTGGAGGAGTTCAAGTATCTTGGGGTCTTGTTCACGAGTGAGCGAAGGATGGAACGGGAGATTGACAGACGGATCGGTGCAGCTTCTGCAGTAATGCAGTC